>NW_007727985.1:7533-9325 GCF_000696425.1 Galeopterus variegatus | reverse complement strand
ATCATGCTTTGTTGTTTTCTCTTATAGGATGTGTGTACAAAGGAGAAAGTCAATAAACTTATTAGATATTAAATTACCAGAGTCTCTTCCCTAATAAGTAAATCAGAATCCTCTCTCTCTGACTCTCTGTCTCTCTGTCCTCTCTCTCTCTCTCTCTCTCTCTCACACACACACACACACACACACACACACACACACACACACATACAGCCCCCAATAAAGTTGTTATAAAGTAGGCTGTGGCCAAAATAAAGTTGTTATAAGGTAGGCTGTGGCCAGGAATCTTCTCACCACTCACTATTCCGCACTCTGTTAAGTATAAAAGGAAAAAAGAATTAAGCTCATTTTTTACCTGCCTACCTTTTTTTGCGGCGTAACACGTCACTTCTAAAATCATACCCGTTGACTTACTTGGATAAGCTTTCAGCATATGTAAGCTACACACATGCACACAAACTTTAAAGCTGTATACATGATTTTTTTTAAAGGCTGCCTAGCTTCATATTCATCTACTCATTTGGAATGAGTGGCAAACATGCCAGTTTCTTTTACTTTAGTGTCAGTCATCCCCTGAGAGCAGTAGAGCAAGCTGGTAAGAAAATTTCAGATGAAAGTGGCATTTAAAAATTCACTTGCAAGATGTTAGTAATACCTTTTGGAAGATTAAAAACATTTTCAGTTAGTCATCAGCACCTTTGCTTTATCAGTTAACCATGGCATATTTTTGCTCCTCAAGTCAGCTTTTTTCATTAACCAGACTACCTTTCTCATTTTGATGGTCCTGTCAGTTTATGCTTAAGAATGCATCTTAATGCTAGTCAACAGAACACATAATGAGGAAGGTAAATTTCCCATAAGAATAATATTATGCATTTCAAATGCCAAAATAAAGTTTATTTAACTGTTTGAACCACTTGTCTTCATTATCATTCCCTTCTATAAATATGTATGGCCTGGAGTTAAATATATGTTCTGGCAAGCAGAGCCCTCAAAACGTAATTATTCCACAGCAGACTAATATGTTGAATGTACAGTATACACTATTTTGTTTGGCTACAGGAACTACCCACCCCTCTCTATCTGATTACATTGGGATCAGCTGATGGTTGGGCAGAAGGAGGGCACTGGCCCAAGCTGGAACATTTCCTAGGATCCATGGACTTTGGGAACAGGAAAGTCAAATCAGAATCTTTAGTCTTTATCAAGTGGCAAAGCTTTAGTATGTAAAAGTAAGAGCTGGCAACCATATTTTCTGAATGTAGAAAGCCATTCTGTAGAAAAAGAGAAGTAGGAGACCTAAATAGATGAAGAAGCCAAAATAAAAGATGGCAAGAGTCCCAACAGCATTTGAGTATCTATTCCCAAAGCCTGACCTTACCACGCCTTCGTCATGCTGAAATATACACCGGGATATTTCTAAGTTCTCCCTTTCACTTAGGCTATTTGGAGCTGGGTTTCCATTGCTTACAATGAAGAGTTCAAACTAATATACAGGATTAGACTATCTTTGGAGCATTCTAGAGGACTGTTATCAAGCCGTCTGATAGTTCATGTGAGGAACAAAGCATAGAAATACTCTATTTCCTTATAACAAACAAAATTTAAATGTAATGCTGGCTGTATAAATACATATTCTTTCACTGGCTCAGTCCCTCAAATGGCTAACAGTCTAATGGAGAAGACAAATCAGAAAGTCATGTCAATTTGGCATGATAAGTTCATCACAAGATAGATTTGTATACCACAAATCTATCTGGGTGACACAAGTGAGGAGGGTGTTAGAAGGGGTGGG
>NW_007727985.1:1869-7505 GCF_000696425.1 Galeopterus variegatus | reverse complement strand
GATAAGTTCATCACAAGATAGATTTGTATACCACAAATCTATCTGGGTGACACAAGTGAGGAGGGTGTTAGAAGGGGTGGGAGCCGAAGTGCCTACAGTCTTGAAGGACAAGGAAGAGTTGGCTTAAGGGAGAAGGAAGAAGGGACATTCCAAACACCTAAGCAAAGAAAGGCTGACACAAATGAAAGGGAAAACAAGGCAACAAGAAGTGTTTCCTGGGCAGATATCTGTGGGGTTTGGTGTGCTATCCTTTGTCTTAACCATCTTTGACAGTTTTCTTTTTATATATTTTTGCAACTGGTTTCTCCTCTCCACATTCCCCAGTCTAAAATAAAACTCGCATTTAATAATAAAATGCATATTTCCCACTACTAGATAGGCAAATCCTTCATTTTTAAAAAGGCTAAATAAGAAGTTACTTCTTAAAAGAATTCAAGTTAAATTTAGGTTCAATCCCACAAAGCAGGAAAAAAATATTTTCTGAGTCTGTTACATTTCTCTTTCATTGAAAATTGGATATATTTTCATTCACTTTTATGTTCTCGTGACACAAGGGTTGACAAGTAGGTTAGATCTGGTAATATTCTCTCACTTGAATTGCAGATCTAATAAAGACAGATAAAGACTGTCTCAAGCTTGTTGGTACAAGTACAGTGCTTGACTATGTAATGAATAACATCATGAAATTCTCTCTAGGCATCAAACCAAGCTTTCTTTTCCACTACTAAACAGTTTCACCCTTGTTCTGCTTTGAAGTCAGTTTGGTTTCAGCCAAGGGTTTTATTGCTCATTCGGGTCCTCCTCTGGTTTCCAACTTTGCATCAGGCATCCTATCTCCGCTCCATCTGACTTAAGGGAAGCTATCACCTGCTCTGTCCCCCAATGGAGTTGGTGTTGTGCTACTTGTGTTTTCTGCCTCATTGCTAGCCACAATTTGAGCTTCCCACTGTATTCTAGATTGTTTTTAACCCCTGGCCATAGTGTTACTTAGGTATTTGATGTAATCACAGCAGTTGATGACAGCAATTATCCCCTAGTCCCATAGAATGGCTTCTAGATGAAGACTCGTAGGGCCACCCTCATCCCTTCACCCTAGTCAGCTATTGAGCTGAAATTTCCTGAAAGTTTTCAAGTCATGCTTGAACAGGAAATGATCCCAATCTGTGCAGAACAGGAATATAAACAAAAGCAACTGAAATCAGGGCAGATACATGTTTTATTAATGGTTTCTGCCTTAATAAGTAACAGTGTGACATTTGTTCTGTCTCTGTCATGAGCCACTTACCCACCAACAGACCTTCTGAGTCTCATGTCTTCCGGAGCAGCCACACCCCAGTTCCAAAGCAAATTCTGACTTGGAGCACTAAGAATGATTAGGTACCTAATTCCCCAACAAAGGGAGAGCTAACAATCAAGCCAGTCTTTCCAGTAGACTGACCTGGAACTCAGCACCTCTAATAATCACTGAATTCCCTCTTCATGCTCTATGTAAAAGATCACCCCCTCCCCCTGTCCACTTCACTTGGATCTTCCTCTGGTAACAAAATTCTATCCTCTAAATTTCTACCCCTAATTTATCTTTTTTCTCAATATATTCCCTATTACTGGACTGAGATTCTGATTTGTTTTCTATGCTGATTATTCTCCATTTGATCCCCACTAAGATCCATATTCTGCCCTACTATGCATCCCAGGAGGCTGACCCCTAAAGATTGCATCTCACAGGTTCCTTTGTTTCCTGGCTTCCAGTTGAGTTAATGGGCACTACCAGTAGGAGCTTAGAGGGTGAGAGGAGAAAAGGTCAGAACATTTTTTCTCTTTTTCCTCCCCATTTAAATGTTCTATCTCTGACTATAGCTGCTTTTCTCCACAACTACAGCCCTAGCTCCTCCTCTAGGAGTCAAGTTCTTACTTGGCCCTGGTAACACTATTTCGTCTCACTGAGTCCTCACTCCTAGGGATAGAAACACCTTCCTGCTGATTCTGGTCTCCACAAGCCTCACCAGCCATTGTTTTGTACCCTGAATCATGCCCACACCTCTGTAACTAGTCCCTTCATTAAGGTCTCTTCATTTGAACCATTTAAGGTGAATCATGTTTCCTTCTGGGACCCTGACAATGTAAACCCTACAGTAGACAATGTATTGTTTTGGTGGGCCCAAATCCACACCCCACTCCACACATCGCTTCACAAAAGCAGCTCATTTTCATTCTGGTTTCTACTCACACCCTACAGAGCCCACATATTTTAGGATACTTACTCTATTTCTGACTCTGAGGATTAGGCACAAGGCTCCAGCCTATGCTCACCAATGAAATCCTAGCTCACTTTAAATGAGTGATTAGGATAGACACATGATTTAAGATGGTCCAGTTAGACTGAAGTCCAGAGCTTCTGCTTGATCTCCAAGAAAGACAGGCTTTCTTCCAGCAGATAACACTGTATTGAGGATATGATGTTTGGAATGCTTCAAGCTGAAGGTGCCAGGGAGCCTCTGTGCGGATGAGATATGAGACTGAGAAAGACAGAGCAGAGATAACTTCAAAGAATCCAGTCCTTAGTGACATCATTTGAGCAACTAGATCAAGCTTATTTGACAATAACTCCTCATGAATTTTTTAGTCAGATGAGCCAATAAGGATCATTTTTGCTTCATCTCCTTTGAGTTGGGTATTCTGTTACTTGAACAAGCAAGAATCCTAAAGGATACAGCACCATCCCAAGCTCCCAATCCAGTAATTTGCCAATGCTATCTCAATCCCCATGTAATTTGCCAGTGCTAAGCCCATCCCAAATAGGATCCATGGTATTTCCTGCCCTGTTTTCCTCATACACCCCACATCAGACTGACATGCCTGAGGCACACTTCTTCCCCATACCTACACCTCCACAAAACTCCAGAGTTTACCATAGCTTCCTCACTCTGTCCAACCCTTCTTGCCTATACCCAGCATTACTCTCTGATGTAAATCTTTCCAAAAACCACACGTGTATATTCACAAGTTTATTCATTCTATCAAAATATTTTGAATAATAATTGTGTACAGTGTCCTATACTGGACTCTATGGGATATAAAAAGATTTTTAAAAACTGAATCACAAGAAATTGTCCTCAATAAATGTTTAGGCTAGTAGGAAAAATCAGAAAAATACACAAATAACTCTTAGTTTAAAAATGACATGTGTAATTAATAGAAATCCAGAGGAAGAAGAGATAACTTCTGGCTGGGGATATCAGGAAAGCGAAGTGAGAAGGAAGGCACTAACATCTATGAAATGCCTAGTACTGGTTAGATACTCTGAGAGACTTTGTAGTATGTCCAGCTCTCACCTGGTGTATTCAAAGAGCCTATTCAATATACTTGACCTTGAACAACAAAGGTTTGAACTACACAGGTCCACTTACAAGTGGATTTTTTTCAATAACTATATTGAAACTATTTGGTTAGGTATGTCTTAAGTCATACTTAAGGAAAAAGTTAAGTAGCCTACCTAACAGTAGGCTATTAGTAGGCGATTAGTGGTTAAGTCGTTAAGTACTTAACTGCTTCCCTCAGGCCTCTTTCCTGCACCCCCACAGCAGTCCTTCCTGAGCAGAGTCCCACCCAGGCCACTCCACACTCTGTCCTGGGGCTCAAGACCTGACTTCCTTGGGTCTAGCATCCCAGAAACATACCTAGTGACCCTGACAGCCACCCCCTGACAGCCCACCGACCCCTGACCCCGCAACTGCTAGGGGCAACTTGGAGGAGATGAAAGGCCAGGAACCTTATTTGCAAAGGTTTGCTGAAGCCTCACACAGCAGACCCATGGAGTTAAGATGCTAGAGGATGGAGAGCATCACCCTCTAACTATGACCCACTACCATCCTTGACCCTCAGCCTGGGCATCCTCCCCATCCCTCCCCATTCCTTTCCTTTTCTGCCCCAGCTCTAGATGCCCTGCCCCCGCCAATCCCACAAAGCTCAATAAATACCAGGAGATCTTCCAAAAACAGAAAACAAGTCATATGCAGATTTTCAACTGTGTGGGGATAGAGGTAATTGGGGGAGGGGGTTGGACATTGCCCCAACCCTCCCCCCAGTGTTCAAGGGTCAACTGTATTTACATTTACCTCTCCTCCTCACAGTATACAGAAGCCAGACAGTACTTATAAAAGGTAAAATGTAAGTCAGATCCTCTCCACAAAACCCTCTGATGGCTCCCCATCTCATTCAGAGACAAAGTCCTTACTAAACTGACTTAAAAGATCCTACATGATCTGGCCTTGCTCTTATTCTTGTTTTCTACCTTCATTTCACTCTGGGAGAGCCAACTGATCTCTTTGATGTTCTTGGAACACGTCAAGCACACACCCACCTCAGAGACTTGGCACTTACAGTTCCCTCTGCCTAGAATGCTCTTTCTTCAAACATTCCCAAGCTCTTCAAGGTCCTTGCTCAAATGCCATCGTCTCAGTAAGCCCTTTTCAGACCATGCTGTTTAAAATCAAAATCTCACTCTCCCTCCATTTTTTGCATCCTCTGCCCTCCCTGCTTCTACCCATCTCTTGCCATTTCTCATTCTATTTACTTTGCTTTTAATTGATTTACCTCTCTACCCTCACCAGAATATAAATTCTATGAGGGCAGAGTTTTTGTCTGTTTTGTTCACTGATACATAATATTACTTAACTATTTGTTGAGTGACTGAATTATATACCATTTAAAATCTAAAGCAACCCTGAGATTTGGGTATTGTTTGCATTTTGCAGATGAGGATACTGAAGGTCAGACTATGGTAATTTTCTCAAGATGAGAGGGCTAGCAAATTCTAACACCAGAATCTGGAATCAATCTCTTGGACAATAAGGCTCATTAGGGAAAATATCAAGGACTAGAGTACTGGCCTTTACAAGATGGGTACAATTAAGCCAAGAGTGTATTTGACGGCAACAGGACTGAAAAAATAAATAAATAAATGGTGGGAAGGGCATGAGTAAAGGTATGAAGGCACAAAATCTTGGGGCATGTATATAAAACAGCGTGTATATTGATGTAAAGAAGATGAGGACAGTATGGGTGAGAGTGTGCCTCAGAGATGGAAAAAAAAAACAGAATAAAATAAAGTTCATTCCCATGGTTTAATAATAAATCCTATTCCCTTAGCAAAGTGGTGCAGTGAGTAAAATAATGCTAAAAAAGGTGCTAACAGCAGTTTTCTACATAGGCTAAAGATGAAACTCAAAGTATTTTTCAGCAACTCCGTTCAAACACTCCTTCCAAAAGAAAGATAATTTGAATTATTACAAATTTGAAGATAAGGAATGAAGACTTCATACACATTTCAATTACACATTATCTGATAACAGTATAGATAATCAAAAGTTGACTGTACCTACAAATCCTATTTTCTATATGTACTCTAAGTATAAATTAGGACATTCATCCCAAATATTGCATCTTCAAAACTAATTCAGGATACCATGTAAAAAAAGGCATGGTGATGTGATAAACATAATCTGTCATTAAAAAGTTATGTGTCTGGGCTTCCTGGGAGTAAAGAAAAGAATTACAAAATCAGAGTTATAGAGCTAGTAGCACCCAGAAGTCATTACCAACCTCTTCATTTTGCAGGTGAAGAACTAGAGCCTAAA
>NW_007727985.1:0-1110 GCF_000696425.1 Galeopterus variegatus | reverse complement strand
CTGTTGTAGAATACAATTTGAAAAAAGATCTGATGTTCATGATCACATCAGTACAATTCTGAACTCACATATTTCACTCTTTTCTTAGAAGTTGCCTTCACAAGAAGGCACATTGTCCTCTAGACCCTCCCATAATGTCTGCATTCCAACATGGGTTTGACCTCAGCTATGCTATCCCTTGAAATTCTTAACTACTATTTCTTCCTCTAATTGTTCCGATTTTGTACATGTACATAAAATTTTAAAACCCTATTAACGTCAAATACTCCATTTTAACCCCATCTGAGAGGGAGGCAGACATACCTACTTTCAAACCTAAGTAAAAGAAATCTAAAAGCTGCTCTAGTTCGGTAATTCCAAATAGTCACAAAAAGTCTTTGTTTAAATGTACTGTGAAAAAATTGGGAAAATGTGCAAACAGAAAATAAACAATAGCTTTAAAAAACGCAATATTTTTAATAAGGCATTGGGTTTCTTTATTGAAATACCTACTTTTAAGGTTTAAAGCCTTATGTTCAATTATCTCTAAGATCAATTTACTTCTCAGAAATTTGGTTTTGTTCAATTTTTTTTTTATTATTTACTTTCATATTTTAGGAATTCTACGAAAATAACTAAAGCATGAAATAACCATAAACAAGCTGTGTGATAATCTACCATAAAATTTCAATGGAATTCCTGCAAATAAAAAATAAAGATGTCAATGTAGCACCACAGCATGAAGCAGCACATGTAAACATTAGTTGAAAAAAAAAAGACACATTCATTCAATTGAGTTACTGCCACTCTACAAGTGAATGAAACAGAGCAAAAGATGAATGCACAATACAATCTACTGCATTAAGTGAAACAGAATGAGAAGCACTTTAATTGGATAAAATTTAAAAGCTGAATTACAAATGCCACACAAATAAATATCTCTAAATAATGTGTTTTTCCAGTTAAATAATGACTTTAATAAAACAGATGAAAATGTAGGCTGTGTTGTTTTTTCTGCCTGTCAGAATCTCATTAGCATCTCAATTTAAATTCTACGAGTGCACTCAAATCTCTCATTTGTACATCTGGCATAACTCAAAACACTGCCTTATTTGTTGAAAAAAAAAAAAA
>NW_007727984.1:346222-346813 GCF_000696425.1 Galeopterus variegatus | reverse complement strand
TGTATTTGCAGTCTTTTTCCTAAACTCACAAACACTTTTGGTCTTTTTCTTTGGACAGATGACCTCTTGTCATAGTTAAGGAGACAGGAGGGGGCGAGATATTCCTGATGAGAGGAACTACATGAATAAAGAGGTAGAAACAGACAATTTAGCTGGAGCTAAATTTTAAGCCATCAAAAGGAAACAGATACCTTATTTGTGATCCTCAGCAGGGACCTGCCAAATGTGGGAGCTAAGGTTTGTGGGAACAGAGGGAGGTAGAAGTGAAACAGATAGGTAAGACCCTTATTTGAGATGGTCTTGAACCTCAAACTAAGGATTTTGGACTCTGTGTTCGATGGAGATAAAAGGACTAGGCATGGAGTCAAAGACCTGGATTCAAATTCTAGCTCTATAAGGTACCAGCTATGTGTCTTTAGGCAAATGAAGTTTTGAGATGCTATTTCTGTTTACTTATCTGTAAAATGGGATATTGCCTTCTCCACAGGATTGTTCTCACAATTAAGTGAGATTTTGGATTTGACTCCAAAGTCTCCGAAGCTTTCTCCACTACATCACATTCACTCTAATTTTTCTGTTTTATGTATTTTT
>NW_007727984.1:340052-341451 GCF_000696425.1 Galeopterus variegatus | reverse complement strand
TGTATAACCTCTCAACTTCCAAGTCTACCAATCTCTAGGAAATCTCTCCTAATTATGTGCTAACCAAATAATTTTCTTCCCTCGTTTCAAATTGTGACAAGAGGAAATAAATATATATACATGTGTATACACACACAGATGCACACACTTGCGGGGTCTTCAAAAAGTTTGTGGAAATACTTGTATTATCTTTTAATTTCATTTTTCCACAAACTTTTTGAAGTACCCTCATAAATATATATGTATATATTTATCATAATGGACAAGATAAAGAAAAAAGATACAGAATAAGAAAATCTGTTCAGTTCTGCGTGGAATTCAAAGGGTAGGCCAGTTAATATGAATGTAAAGGCCTCAAGTTCACAATAAGGGCTCACAATCTGAAGTTGCAAGTTTTCTCTTCTCTTGGACAGTCAGGGAAAGCTGAATAACCTCTCCCTTGACTCTTATAAAGCCTCCAAATTCCTGAGTATGTAAGCCTTCCAGATGTAAAAGAATGAACACCTGAAGTCCAGGTTATGTAGCCTTCCACCTTGGGCACTATATCTAAACTATATTTGAAACATTTAAGGGCAAGACATTCCTAAAAATAAACTCTTAANGGGGATCAAATTTCCACATGAGTTTTGGAGGGGACAACACATCCAAACTCCATCAATGTCTATGAATATATAAATATCTATATATACACACACATATACATATATGTGAATGTGTGATACAAAGACATAAACAAGGAATTTTTTTCCTAATAATTATTTAATCAAAGTGAGACTTGCTGGGGGAAAAAATAAGTTCATCCCCCAAACTTTTCCTTCTAACTTGAGAACCAATTACTAAACCAGAGGATGGCTCAGAGAAAACATCTAAGAAGCACTTGCCCAATCATTATTCAGCAGATCCTGACAAATAAAATTAACAATGACCTAAGGAAGCTTTTTAATTAATAGCCATTTCTACATCCACTGCCTACAGTAATTACTTTTTCTAATAAATTAAAACATTATTGTAAGGAAAGAGTCAAAGAGCTATAGCAACAGGGCCAAAATATCACTCTAGATTCTCCAGGTTTCTCAACTCTTCAGAGAAGTGGCAGTAGAAATTTTGAAGGAAAATTAATATTTAATACTAGTATTATTCCTTCTTCCTGCTCCTGTCATTAGCTCTGAGACTTTAAAGATTTGGAGGTATCAGTTAAACATCCACCTCTCTGCCCTTCCCACCTGACTCCCCAGTTCTATCCAACCAGAACTGACCCAAATGAAGTTGGGTTAGACTAACTTATCTGAAAACTACCCAAGCAGCAATCATCACTGGGAGGACAGCAAGGCACTGCCCTGTATAACCTCTCAACTTCCAAGTCTACCAATCTCTAGGAAATCTCTCCTAATTATGTGCT
>NW_007727984.1:325845-338945 GCF_000696425.1 Galeopterus variegatus | reverse complement strand
CTATATCTAAACTATATTTGAAACATTTAAGGGCAAGACATTCCTAAAAATAAACTCTTAACCCAGCCATGTTCTGGTGTTAGATAAATGAATCTAAAATGTTTCTAGAATGGGAGGTCTCTCAGACTTCTAGGTTAATTTAGATTAAGGAGGAAAAAATAAAAATTACGGGCCGGCCCATGGCTCACTCGGGAGAGTGTGGTGCTGATAACACCAAGGCCCCGGGTTCGGATCCCATATAGGGATGGCCGGTTAGCTCACTGGGTGAGCGTGGTGCTGACAACAAGTCAAGGGTTAAGATCCCCTTACCAGTCATATTTTTAAAATAAATAAATAAATAAATAATAAAAATAAAAATTACATCCAGAGCAAATTGATCCACACCCCATATACATTTCTTCCACTGTTTAACCATAGGACTGAGCCAAGGCAGACATTTCTCATAGAGACACACTGTTGACTTGGCAAAACTTAAGAGGGATGAGGATCACTCTGTGTGTATCATTTCTACTTTTCCTCCTTGTGACTGTTTATTTTATGTATCAACCTTAATAGGCCACAGGATGCCCAGATATTTGGTCAAACATTATTCTGGGTCTGTGAGGGTGTTTTGGGATGAGATTAACATTTGAATCAACAGACTAAATAAAGCAAAGTACCCTCCCTAATGTGGGTGGCTCTCATCAATCAATTAAAGACTTGAATGGAATAGGAAGGCTGACCCTCCCTCAAGTAAGGGGAAAATCCTACCTAACTGCTTGAGCTGGGACATCAGTTTTCCCAGCCTTTGGACTGGAATCGATAGGACATTTTTTTTTTTTTTTTTTTTTTTTTTTGTGGCAGCTGTCCGGTTCAGGGATCTATCTGAACCCTTGACCTTGGTGTTAAAAGGTGGTGCTCTAACCATCTGAGCTAACCAGCCAGCCCTGGACTGGAACTGAAACATCATCTCTTCTTGCCTCCTGGCTTTCAGACTAGAAAATGTATACCACTGGCTCTCCTGCTGCTTAGGATTTCAGACTCAGACCGGAACTACACTATTAGCTCTCTCAAGTTTCCAGCCCACTGCAGATCTTGGGCTTCTCAGCCTCCATAATTGAGTGAGCCAATTCCTTATAATAAATCTCTTTCTATAATATGTATATCCTATTCTGTTTCTCTGAAAAACCTAACCCCTTAACATAAATTAACCTGGAAGTCTGAGATGCCTCCCATTCTAGGAAGAAACGCTACAGATTCATTAAGTGGATCAGGTCTGGGAAACAGCAAATAAGCCTCATGTCCTCTATCAGAGCAAAAGTCAAGAAATTTCAGATAACTTAGTCTGATGCTGTTTGCCACACTGTGTATTAAAAAGGCAGATTCCTAAAAAGAAAACAAAACTAAACAAAAAAATAAAAAGGCAGATCCCTACCAAACACTTTTGTTTCTACCCTTTTTGTAAAAAAAAAAGATGACTGGTAAGGGGGATCTTGACCCTTAACTTGGTGTTGTCAGCACCATGCTCTCCCAAGTGAGCCAACCAGCCATCTCGAAAACTAAACAAAAAAATAAAAAGGCAGATCCCTACCAAACACTTTTGTTTCTACCCTTTTTTTTAAAAAAAGATGACTGGTAAGGGGGATCTTGACCCTTAACTTGGTGTTGTCAGCACCACGCTCTCCCAAGTGAGCCAACCAGCCATCTCGATACAGGGATCCGAACTCGTGGCCCTGTTGTTATCAGCACCACACTCTCCCGAGTGAGCCATGGGCCGGCCCTGTTTCTACCCTTTTTGAAGCTATTCAGATCATTTCTAGTTCTCCAGGTACTAATTCTCTAGTTGTAAGTAAAAATACAACTAACTGTCCTGGCATCTCCAGACACTAGCTGGCAGACACAAATTTCTAGGCTGTCATAATTTTTCTGAGACAGTTGATATTGTTCTACTTGAAAACTGCAACATGCTCCAGCTTCAACATAGCCTTCCTCCATCTAAGTAGTGGCCAAATATTCACAATATACATCTCTTCTCCCCTCCTCCCATCAATTCGAAACCAGTGTATATTCTTAGGCTACATTCCATAGGCTAGCCATAGTAAATAGATCACATTCCCCAAAGAAACAATTTCTACAAAAGTGTAATATGAGAGGTATATGAGAAAACATCTTCTATTTCCTCTGGGCCCAACCTGAATCACACCTTCTGTCCACAACTTTTAGAAGCAGGCTGTTAGTTCAGCAGGCCACTCTCCCACTTTTTCTCTTTCCTCCCAGACTCCTTCATCCTCTACCAAAGCACAGACAAAAGATATCTCTAACATTCTTCCCTCACCCCCAAATCAGTGTATGATAATCAACAAAAACTGAGGAAAGATTCCTAGCCAAGAAAGAGACTCACAAGAGTGGCATTCTTGTTCTGATCATTCCAAACTATGAAACGCTGATGTCACCCTACAAATGGTGCCCCCCGTGCATCATTATTGCCTTTTTTTATACACCAGTGGCTGTTATATGTCCCCATCATTTCCTTTTGAGACTTTGAAATTCTGACAACATTTTTTACCTTCTTCATTTATTAAACTTTAAACACTTAAATGCTCCAAAGAGCACATGCATGGGACACTGTTAGGCTGAAAACATAAAAGTTTGGGGCATGATCACATTAGTCAGTTTGACTCTGAGTATAGTTAGAACCAGCAGAACAGGAAAAGTTCAGAGATGAAAAACAAGCCTAAAAAAATTAAAACAAGATGATATGAAATCTCAATTCCTGAAGACCAATGAATTACCAAAAACAGTGAATTGGCTTTAGAGGCAGTAATGAAATAATCCTATTTCTTTGAGGGAAATTATTTTAAGATCCCTAGGACAAAAGACAGTAAACAATGAAACGGGGATCATTAAAAAATTTCAGAACCAAAGATTTCAAACATCTGTTTTTCTGTGTCTGTATGCTGCCAAACTCATTCCCAATAAAGAACCAGAATCAGATTCTTACTAATATAAGATTCCTAAGACATGTCATGTTGGTTTCTGGAGAAACAGCATCTCCTGAAGCAGTTTTCAAAAATTAAAATGAGAAAACCAAAGTGTACAATGATAAGCCACTTTTTCCTTCCCACTATAAATTTTTTTTGATTTGCTCTCTGAGGATCAAGATAAAACAAAATCATTAGTCTCAGATTCCTGAATTAATCTGATCTCACCTCAAAGCTAATGTGGTCAAGAGTAGATGCTTTTGTACAATTAGGACAATAGGACTTTGTATCAGCAGGACGCTAGGGTTCTGGTTCCACTGTATTTACTGTAAAATACACTAATGGTGGGGTAGAGTTTAGAGAAGGAGGTGGAAACATCCATTACAAGGCAACAGGACAGATAGCAGGGCCCTAGGTAAACTTTAAGGAACTGATTCTACTCAGGTGGGGGGAAACCCACATAATTAAGTCTTACATGTTAAAATTATCACTCTCAATTCAGGAATAAGAGACATTTGGTTGCAGATATAATTCCATCTATAGATACTAACTTTAAATTTAGAGAAGAAAAACACTCATTGCATTAATATTATGGGTTGGGGTGTCTTATGTGATTCCTAAATCCAGCTACTATTTTTTTGTTCTGATACAATTTACAGCTATGGTAAGAAGACTACCACAGCCCTGGTTCAGGTGCGGTCTTTAGCTTCAGAAAGTCCATCGGTCGTGTAGCGGGCTGTCACTGCTAAATCTGTTGCTTGCAGAGGCCTCAGAGCTTTGGGTTTGCCGAGTAGAGTCCTCACCACTTAAGCTCTTCCTACATACAGGACATGTGTCATGCTGAAACAGAAAGATATCAGTCCATGTGAACAGCCTGACCTGAAAAATTGGGAGTACTGAACACTTAAGGAACCCTGAGAGTTGGCACATCAAAAGTTATGACTTGGCAACTAGAAAAAAACAGAAAGGGCACACATCTTCACACAGCACACATTGGGCTACAAGGTTTGGCACCAGCATATTCTCCAAATAAACTTTAAGCAGAACTGACAGAATTCTTTTTTTTTTAAAAGATGACTAGTAAGGGGATCTTAACCCTGACTTGGTGTTGTCGCACCACGCTCTCCCAAGTGAACAACCGGCCATCCCTATATAGGGATCTGAACCCATGGCCTTGGTTTTATCAGTATCACACACTCCCAAGTGAGCCACGGGCCGGCCCTAGAACTGACAGAATTCTAGGCCAGCAACTTAATAGTAGCTAACAGTAGCTCATATTACTGTTAAGTAGCTAATAATAGCTAGCTTAACAGTAGCAAACAGAACTAACCAGAAACAGTGACCTGAGATATGACAGGAGGGTAACTGCCTACCACTCTCCATATGGTCTGGATTAGGGGTCAGTAAACTTTTTCTTTTCTTTTCTTTTTTTTTTTTTAAAGATGACCGGTAAGGGGATCTTAACCCTTGACTTGGTGTTGTCAGCATCACGCTCACCCAGTGAGCTAACTGGCCATCCCTATATGGGATCCGAACCCGTGGCCTTGGTGTTATCAGCACCACACTCTCCCGAGTGAGCCACGGGCCGGCCCATAAACTTTTTCTTTAAAGGGATAGGGAGTAAATATTTTAGGCTTTGTGGGCCATACCACCTCTATTACAACTACTCAACCCTGCCGATGTAGAAGAAGAGAAGCCATAATTTGTAAACAAATGAGCATACCTGTGTTCCAATAAAACTTTTCTTATAAAAACAGGTGGCAGGCCACAGTGGCCTATGGGCTACAGCTTGACAAACTTTTCAGAAAAGTTCCAAACAGATAACAATTTTACAAAACAGTAATGGCAGTACTAGGAGTTAGCCATGGATTTCTAAAACTAAAATCCAATCTACTTGGCTCTCCATGAACTGTTAATTACATCCGTACTCTGAACCATCCCCTCCAAAAAGATGGTACTTGCATAGATACCTCATCATAAATGACAGCTGGCCGTACTCACCAGTTCTAACCATGGCACAATACAACTGCTGTGAAAGAAGTGATTGCAGGGTAACTGCCGGACTTCCTCTTCAACTGTGTAATCTTCTTTGCATACTGGACACTCTAAACCCATATCTGTTGGAGGAAGAAATGACTTTTAAACTAAACAAAAGCAAAAAGAAGGAAGAAAAAACTAACCCAATGTCTCTAACAATCCAAGGGATGCATAAAGAAAAGACATAAGACACAAAAGATGCATTCAAGTGAGAGGCAGATAAAAAGTATGAATTATATTTCAAAATGGGGGTAAGGGTAGTAGTAGACAGGGACACACAAAAAAGGACAAATGATAAATGGAGCCTATTCCAATAAGGCCTAGATAGGAACTAAGGCCTACTTTTCAATATGAGTTGAAAGAAATAAACTGGAGGGCCAACCCTGTGGCTCACTCGGGAGAGTGCAGCGCTGGGAGCGCCGAGGCCGCGGGTTTGGATCCTATATAGTGATGGCCGGTGCGCTCACTGGCTGACCACGGTGCAGGCGACACCAAGCCAAGGGTTATGATCCCCTTACCAGTCACAAAAAAAGAAAAAAAAAGAAAAGAAATAAACTGGAGCTTAGATTATCTGTTGAATAAAATAGGGAAAACATCTTCCCGAAATGTGTGACAGCCTTCTGGTAGTCAGTTTTCACTCAGGAAACACTGGCAACCATTTACCACAACCAAGGAACTCATCTCAGCAATCTTAGCAGTTCCCAGTCAGTGTCTCAAAAGCCGCTTTTTTTTTTTTTTAAGATGACCGGTAAGGGGATCTTAACACTTGACTTGGTGTTGTCAGCACCACATTCTCCCAAGTGAGCCACAGGCTGGCCCTTCAAGCCACTTTTACCTGGCTCTTTTCCACATTATGTATCCTCTTTCAGCATGGCTGCCCTAAGTTCTCTGTAGAAGTTGTTAACTAACAGCTGTACTAGGAGGTCGTGCTATAGAACTGCCAAATCCAAGTGTAGCTTGGGCCTCCAAGTCAAGTGACAAAACGTCCTCCTGAGAGGAAATGGTGACAAACTACATTGGGAGTTCCAAGCAGCAAGTTCTGAGTTTCCTAAATTTGGCTAACAATACCAGCTAGTTTACATCCCTAATGGCTGGGATATACTCCATGCCCCAACAGCAGTCAAGGCATTTGGAGCAGGACAATCACTTAACAGATTCACTCCTTCTTCATTCCCACCACCACTGCCCTAATTCTAACTTTTACTTCTCCTGCCTAGTCTACTGCAAGTCTCCCAGTATCACTCATCTCAGGCCTTTATATCTCCAAATATATCCTATATTCTATATTCCCAGTTCATCTTCACTTGGACTCTCAACTGGCATATCAAAATAACAAATTAAAAATTAAAAACATCACATCATCTCCTTACCCAAACCGGGACCCACTCAATATTCCCCCATCCCTAATGATGGCAGCACTGCCTTTAAAGTTCAAAGTGGCAAAAATCTTATAATCATCTTTGACCCTTTCCCTTCCTTCATCTCATTATGCAGTCAATGATGAAAGCCTTTCTTCAAAACGATCTTCTGAATCTATCCTTCCCTTTCTGTTAGCATCACCCCCAACACCTGAACCCCACCCTGGACTGCCACAATAGCCTCTTAAATCGCTCATTCTGCTCTCACCCCTTTCCAATCGATTTTACACATTACCTCCAGACTAATCTTCCTTAAAGACCACTTAAGGAAGTGGTCCCTCGTTTAACCTGTTAGCATCACCCCCAACACCTGAACCCCACCCTGGACTGCCACAATAGCCTCTTAAATCACTCATTCTGCTCTCACCCCTTTCCAATCTATTTTACACATTACCTCCAGACTAATCTTCCTTAAAGACCACTTAAGGAAGTGGCCCCTCGTTTAATTTACCTACTACCTAAAACAACCAGCCCGAACTTCTCTTGGAGTTTCAAGGCCCCACTCTTCCTATCCAGTCATACCTCCCACTGCTCCCCAAGTCAGATTCTATTTCATTTCTAATAAGGTCACTCTCCTTATACCTGAACTCCATGTCCATGCTAACATTCTTATATTGGTTCATACTTTCCCTTAAACAGAATGACCTAAGATGGTTCACTTTGTCTTTAAAATCTTCTCTGACTCTAAACCTGAATTTGTGGAGAAAGAAATTCCCAATCCAAATTAATGTCCCTTTATCACTAAATTCCTTCAGTGCTCATAAATAAAATATCTATGTCTAATATACCTAACTGCATCTGACACAAAGCAGATGTGAAATGAATTTCCAGTCTCTCACTTTTTCTCTTCCCATTTCTCCAAAGTCTATATCATCTACCTAACACTATTGTTAACACTGTCTTTTAATCATTTGGTGAGTTTTGCTTACACTAGTAAGTTCTTCAACTTATTAGAATCAAGTCCTATATATCTTTGTACCGCTTTATTTTCAATGGCACCTAGAAAACAGGACATGGTAAATGCTCAGGAAGTAACTGTTGACTAACCTAGTGAAGCAGCAGGCACCTTCCATATCTGGCACACCCAGGTAGGAATTTTAGGGGGCTACAGCTTCAACTGAAGATCCTTAGAATAGGAGGGGATTTTGAACAGAGATCAGAAGATGACAGAATAAGTATGAAAATGAACCTACCAACTTGTTCCTGAGTTACTGTCACTGTTGGAAGTGATGTAATCTTTTCCTTGTCAGCTGGGGGAGGCCCTGTGTTTTCCAGTTGTCCTAAAAGCTACAAAAAAAGAAAAAGAAAAAGAAAAAGAAGAAGTGGTAGACACCTCAATATTCCTGGAGAGGGAGCTGCTCCAGCTGAGAACAAACAGTGCAGATATTAGAAATGTTAGTTCCTCTTACTTCCGCGAGACTCTGAGAGGCTTGGGTTTCCCCTTTCCTCTTGCTGAAACACTCATAATTGTTTTACAATTTCAGAGTGACATAAGTAGAAGCCTACAGACATACCCATGATTGCAAGGCCCACCTTTGGGCATAAAGCAACTTCAGGGGCAGCAAAAGGACTACAATGTCATGAGTAAAAACTACAGTCCAATAAAAAGTAATACTTAACCAGTCTAAAAAAACTTCATTCCATAGGAAGGAAGAAAAAGGTGGGAGTATGGAAAGTAGCATAAGGTAAGCCAAGAAATAGGTAAATTACTACCTACAAGAAGACTTGGATATAAATGACATGCTTTCTATTCCCTAATCCACAAGGGAAATGAAAAACCAATCAAATTAAAATGAACATAAACACGTGGAAGCAATTATACATGGCATGGGAATACCTTTTTCTCTGCTTCCTTCCCCTACTTTGCTCCATCTAGCAGAAATCCCTGCTTGAACATGTGAGGAGACCCACCTTTTTTGTGAAGTACTTGTTAATAGGATCCTCATAGGACTGAACAAGAGGCCAAAGATAAAATACACTGTTTGTTGTAGGAAAAGACTTTTCTTCCTATGGAGGTGAAACTATCTTCTAGAAAGCCCCTTGGACCTAGGAGGTACATGGATGCTGAGCTAACCCCGTAAACCATTTATCCCTTTAGTAAAATGGAAACCCAAAAGTTCAAAATATTAGAGAAAGCAGAGTGACTGCCATTTCAGAAAGTAGCAGAAGGAAAGCAGGAAGCCTGTGTAACCATGAGACACACTGAACAGACACCCTGAAAAGGCAGCTCCTCACCTGGGTTACAATGGCATCAAGCCCTGTCTGACCCCAGGCATAGTCCCCAGGGTTGGAGTGCAGCATCCCGCTCCTATACATAAGATGAGACAGACAGCATTAGATGGAGTGACCAGGCTCTGCCTTACACCACAGAAAAAACTGGCAGAGGGATCCTGTTCTCTCTCAGAGCTAGAAAGTCACTAGTGCTCTAGAATCAAGAGGCAAAGAATTTCTCTGTATTTTCAAGGTCAAACAGATTATCCAGAGATAGTCTCTTACTCTCTAGGGATTTTACTTAATTGGAACACAGAATGTGAAGCTACCTAAAGTACCACATGACAAGCCAGAACAAAAAAAGTGACTCATTGCCTGTTAAGAAAAGTTTGTCTTTCCTGTGTCCACTTACATTAAAAATAGATGGAGCTGCTTTCTAAGGAGAGTTTTCCCTTCATGACTGGCCAAAAGCTACAGCAGACTTCCCTCATTTTTAAGAGGCTGCCATGGTCCTGGACAAGGAGGAGCTTTCAAGCAGGGAAGCAGCCATAGCAGTCTCTCTGAATTACAACTGAGAGCAACTACAAAAAGGACTTGGCAGCACCTCTTTTTTGGAGCTGCTGGTACACTACCCTGGATAACAGAGATCGACTCTTTGGATGAAACATGTTTAAATGAACTACAGGCTGGAAAATAGGGTAATTGTGTGGAAGGACTGAGGTCCTTCTGAGCAAAGAAGCCTTCTGGGGGCAGGGCTAGAAATGGCTAGAAACAATTGTCCAGAAAAGAAGAAATTCCATCATTAACCCTCCATACATAAGTGTCACTCTGATGCTGAATTATAGCCTTTTGTTTCTTCTAACAAACACTCTTACTTTAGAAAAAGAAAGCTAAGCATTATGTTTTCAATTTCAGAAATTCTTGAGTAATAAAATTTCCCATATGGTCTAGAGGGGAAACCCAAAGATCAGATACCAAGCCTGGTAGGGACAATCTCATTCAACATAACCCTCAGACCATAATATAAAAGGCCCCAAACTTATCCAGCAACCAAACACCCTGGGGGACCAGGATGGCCTTCCTGAGCCTGAACAATAAAAAATAACTTCTGATTAAGTTTAGGCTCAGCAGATGACGGCAGTCGTTACTGTTTCAGTCACATCTACATACTCACCTATGCAGCTCTTTTTCTTTCTCTCCATAGCACAGAAACTATAGCACCTAAAATGATGCTACTCCAGCAGAGTAGAGATATAAAGCAATTAGTTACTTACCAGGAAAAAGGGTGTGGGGGTCCAGGAATTGCAGGATTTGCAAAGAATCCTGCAAGAATCTGTTGTATTATTCTGTGAGAGGAGAAAAAATTAAATAAGACAACAGACGAATGGAAGTACTACACAGATATCCATGGCTGACTAATCACCAACTATTTCCTCAAACCGTAATAGCTTTTCACTGACTATAACACAAGAGATGGCTCTAGAAACCAGTCTGCTGCCTGGCAGTGTGCTATTCTCCTATTATGGCTGTCTTTCTGAGCTCTGCTACCTTACAGATTAACAGACTGTTGTGAATTAGGCTGGAAAGGGATCTGATGGTATGGTGTAGTTTTCAAACTATGTTCCTTGGATCTCTGGCACCAATACAAGAGGGATTGAAAGAGATGCTAAACCAGTGGGATTCTGGGCCCTCCCTACTCCCTTTAACAAAGATAGTTACACTTTTATGTGTTTTACACAATCGATTTCTGTATATCTTATAGAAACCTTTTTTTAAAGGTTAAGAATANGGCACGACACTGAGGGTTGTGATCCGTTGCCGGACACGAAAAAAGACAAAAAGGAAAAAAGGAAAAAAAAAAAAAAAAAGGTTAAGAATAATTCAATTTTAAGGGCATCTCAGATGGTTATAACAAAAACACACACAAAAACAAACACATGCTTGGCATCTGTCATTCTGAACACTTAAGATGACTTATGCACCCAGTACATTATCCTGAGATGGTCTTTGTTACCCAAAGAGATACTGGGATAATGTCTCAGCAAAAGGAAAACCCCGAAAGAATTATTCCCCCAGATCTTCTGTATTCTGAATAAGCACTTTTAACCTGCTAGTTCCTACTTTATTAAGCTAATCCATATAACAATAGCAGGAGCCAATATTAGACTTTCCCTACTACTAAAGTTCAATAATAAATAACTACACTATTCCCTTTGTTTTTGTTTGTTTGTTTGTTGTAATATTTTTCCACTATTTATTTTTGAATTGACAAAAATTGTATATTTTTATGGCATACAACATGATGTTTAGAAAAATGTATATACTGTGAAATGGCTAAATCGAGCTAGTTAACATATGCATTACCTCACATACTTACTATCATTCTTTCATGGTAAGAACACTTAAAAATCTACTCTTAGCAATTTTCAAGTATACAGTACACTGTTATTAAATACAGTCACTATGTTGTACAATAAATCTCTTGAACTTATTCCTAACTGAAATTTTGTACCCTTTGACCAATATCTCCCCAATCCACACCTTGACCCTAGTCCCTAGTAACCACCATTGTACTCTCTGTTTCAATGGGTTCAAGTTTTTGAATCCTCTGTGTTTGTATTAAAATATGTCCAAAAACTATTTGATAATCCTCCCTTCAGTGTGGGCTGGACTTAGAGACTTACTTTCTAACAACAGAATATGGCAGAAGTGATAACTGTGATTTCTGAAACAATGTTAAAAGACACTGTGTCTTCTTCCTTGTACTTCTCTTGAATCATTTGCTCTGAGAGCAAATATTAAGCAGTTCTATGGAAAAGTCCATGTGATGTGGAAATTCTCTTCACCTGCTTTTGCCCTGCTGTCTCTCCACAAGGACCAGCTCAGAGTCAGGGAGAAAGAAGGTAAGCTAGAAAAACCTCAGCTATTTCCACTGCTGGCAAAAATGCCAGCAATTCCTGCCACAAGAGTCCTCCAGACCTCTCAGGTCCCAAACCCAGTTTGGAGAGTAGCTGGGAATTTGTGCAGCTACACAGCCTCATTGTAGAAGCCCAAGGAGAGCAACCCTCAGCCTCCTGACCTAAGTGGCTATGGCAAAGCACCATCTTGAAACTGAACCCACTGGTAGAGTGTCCTGCCCTTGAGATCGGTGAAAATTGACTCCCTCTGTCTTGAGGCCCCACCTTCATTCCACCACGTTCATATGAGCACTGGCAGGATCATGACCTTGGCTGCCTGGAGCCTAGGCCAAACAGATTAACTGAGACCCCAGTGTCTGAACTCACGTGACACCCTTTCCCCTTCCAGAGAACAGACAGACCTGCTCAGCAGGAAAGCCACTAATAAGTAGTGCTCCAACGTGTTTGTGTGCACCCGCTCTGCACAACCTACTGGCCCACTGAGCCCACCGGTGCCCATGCTGGCCCAAAAGCCAGTCCAGCAGTAGCTCCGCCTTCCCCTGCAGCCGTCCACTGAGCTGCTGGGCTAGCCCTGCTGCACCCTTGCAGGCTTGCTCCAGGATCAACATCTGATCCAGCAGCCCTCTAAAAAGCTTCCAGGCCCTGCCACACCAGTGTACACCTGCTCCCTGATCAACAGCAATCAGACATCTGCTTTGCCTCCCCATAGAAGGTCTACACAGAGCTACCACACCTCTGTAGGCTTGTTCTGTGTTCAACAGTTGATCTGGTGGCCTTCCACAGAGGTGCTGGGCCCTGCTGCACTAGTGTATACCTGGCTCCCTGACCGACAGCAATTGAACAGTGGCCCTGCCTTTCCCTGATAGGCTTATACAAAGCTGCCAGGCCTGGCTGTATCCTTCCAGGCTTGCTCCGGGCTCAAGAGCTGATCCAGTACCTCTCCATGGAGCTACCAGGCCATGCTGCACCTGTGCATGCCTGCTCCCTGCTTGACAGAGGATCAGGTGGTAGCTTCGCCTCCTCTGGCAGGCCTCCATAGAGCTACGTGGAACTGCTGCACCTGTGCATGCCAGCTCCTGGTCAGGAAGGGGCACCCACTCCTCTGACAGGCCTTTGTGGAGATGCTTGACCCTCGCCCCTCCCCCACACCCAGGCGCACCTGTCTCCAGCCTTTCAGCCCAAAAGCTGGTCAGGTAGCACATGATCTCCAGGGAGAAACAACCTCAAAGCTGCATGCCCACACTTGGCCTGATAACCAGTCAGGCAGTGACTCTACAGCTCAGAGTGACTACCAAACAGCCAGTCTGAATGAGAAACTTAACAAAGAGATAGATATAAAAAGAACCAAACAGAAATCTTGGAGCTGAAGAATTCAATGAATGAAATAAAAAATACAGTTGAGAGCTTCAACAGCAGACTAGATCAAGCAGAAGAGAGAATTTCTGAACTTGGAAACAGATCTTTTGAAACTGCCCAGTCAGAGGCAGAGAAAAAGAGTAACAATAAGAAAGAATGAAGAAAGCCTACAAGACATATGGGACACCATTAAGCAAACA
>NW_007727984.1:324742-325370 GCF_000696425.1 Galeopterus variegatus | reverse complement strand
CAGAGTGACTACCAAACAGCCAGTCTGAATGAGAAACTTAACAAAGAGATAGATATAAAAAAGAACCAAACAGAAATCTTGGAGCTGAAGAATTCAATGAATGAAATAAAAAATACAGTTGAGAGCTTCAACAGCAGTAGATCAAGCAGAAGAGAGAATTTCTGAACTTGGAAACAGATCTTTTGAAACTGCCCAGTCAGAGGCAGAGAAAAAAAGTAACAATAAGAAAGAATGAAGAAAGCCTACAAGACATATGGGACACCATTAAGCAAACAAATGTCTGAATAGTAAGTATTCCAGAGGGAAAAAAGATGGAGAAACACTATTTAATGAAATAATAGCTGAAAACTTCCCAAGTATTTGGAGAGATATAGACATTCCAATTCAGGAAGCTCAAAGGTCCCCAAATAGACTCACAAAAAGATACTCTCTGAGGCACATCATAATCAAACTGTCAAAAGTCAAAAACAAAGAGAATTCTAAAAACTGCAAGAGAAAAGAGCCAGGTCACACATAAAGGAATCCCCATTAGGGGCTGGCCCGGTGGCGCACTCGGTAGAGTGAGGTGCTTGGGAGCACGGCAGCGCTCCCGCCGAGGGTTCGGATCCCATATAGAGACCGGTCCGCT
>NW_007727984.1:323854-324659 GCF_000696425.1 Galeopterus variegatus | reverse complement strand
AAAAAAAAAAAAAAAAAAAAAAAAAAATGAGAAAGAGAAAGAAAACTAAAGCTTAGCAACACAGAAGACCACCAGTCCACAGAGGTAAAAAACAATAAAGAAAAGATCCAAGGGTCTACAAAACAGCCAGAAAACAATTAACAAAATAACTTCTTACATATTAGTAATAACCTTGAATATAAAATGATTAAGCTCTAAAATTAAAAAAATATATAGTGTCTAAATAGATTAAAAAAGCAAGACCCAACAATATATTGCCTACAAGAGACTCACCTAACTATTAAAGACAAACACAGTCTGAAAATGAAGGGCTAGAAAAAGATATTTCATGCAAATGAAAACCAAAAGCAAGTGGGAACAGCCACACTTATATCAGATAAGATAGAATTTAAATCAAAAACTGTAAAAAAGAGACAAAGAAGGTCATTATATAATGATACAGGAAATGAATTCAACACAAGGATATAACAATTGTTAATACATATGCACAACACCAAGCACCCTGATATATAAAGCAAACATTATTAGACAGAAGAGGAGAGATAAACTGCAATTCAATAATAGTAGGGGACTTTAACACACCACCTTCAGCAATAGAGACCATGTAGACAGAAAATAAAAAAACATCTGACTAAAACTGTACCATAGACCAAATGGACCTTATTGACATTTACAGAATGTTCCATCCAATGGCTGAAGAATACATATTCTACTGCACATGGAACATTCTCCAGGAAAGATCACGTATTAGGCCACAAAACAAGTCTACACAAATTTAAAAAGATAGATTATATAAAGTATCTTT
>NW_007727984.1:321525-322398 GCF_000696425.1 Galeopterus variegatus | reverse complement strand
AACCAAGAAAAAAAGAGAGACTCAAATAAATAATATCAAAAGTGAAAGAGGAGATATTACAACTGATACCACAGAAATACAAAGGATCATAAGAGACTATCATGAACATATATATGAATATATATGCCAACAAATATAACAGAAAAAAAGGATAAATTCCTGAACAAATACAATCTACCAAGATTAAATTATTAATGAAGAGAAAAATCTAAACATACCAATAACAAGTAAGGAAAATGAATCAGTGACACAAAGTCTTCCATTAAAGAAAAGCCCAAGACCTGTTGGCTTTACTACTGAATTCTACCAAACATTTAAAGAAGAACTAATACCAATTCTCTTCAGATTATTTCAAAAAGTTGAAGAGGAGTAAATACTTCACAACTCATTTTATGAGGCTGGCCATACTCTGATTCCAAAACTGGACAAGGACACAACAGAAAAAGAATATTTCAGGCCAATATCCCTGATGAACACAGATGCAAAAATTCTAAACAAGATACTAGCAATCCAAATCCAACAGCATATTAAAAAGAGCGTTCACTATGATCAAGTAGGATTTATCCCAGGGATACAAGCGTGGTTAAATATATGCAAATCAATAAGTGTGACACACCACATTAACAGAAAGACAAAAACCATATCACCATTTCAACTGACGCAGAAAAACCATCTGACTAAATTCAATATTCCTTCATTATAAAAACTCTTAACAAACTAGGTTTGAAGGTATATACCTCAATAGAATAAAGGCCATACATGACAAACCCACAGCTAACATCATACTGAATGGGGAAAAGCTGAAAGCTTTTCAGGAAGAAGACAAAGATGCCCACTTTTATCACTTCTATTCAACATAGTACTGGAAGTACT
>NW_007727984.1:318215-320321 GCF_000696425.1 Galeopterus variegatus | reverse complement strand
GAAAGAGAAATACTGCATGTCCTCACTCATAAGTGGGAGCTAAGAAACAAAGAAAGAAAGAAAGAAGACCATAATAAAATGTTGAACTTTCAGAAGGAGAGAACAGACCTATAGTTACTAGAGGTGGAAAAGGGGGAGGGGGGAGGAAGCAATTGGGTAAGGGACACAAAAAGTAATTATAATTTGTAATAATGAACATGCTAATAATATTGACTTGATCATCATATACTGTACACAAATACTGATAATCAACTCTGTACCCCATAAATATATACAAATAAAAATAATTTTTAAAAAACCCAACTGTTAGAACTCATAAAAAAATTCAGTAAAGTTGCAGAATACAAAATCAACATAGAAAAGTTCACTCAGTTGGTTAGAACACCGCATAGTAACACCAAGGTCAAGGGTTTGGATCCCTGTACCAGTCAGTTGCCAAAACGAAAAACAAAGATGACAAAAGTTCAGTAGCATTTCTACTAGTCAACTATCTGAAAAAGAAATCAAGAAAATAATTTATTTTACAATAACTACAAAAAAATTAGATATCTAGGAATAAACTTAACCAAGGAGGTGAAAGACCTCTATAATAAAAACTATAAAACTATGAAGAAAGAAATTGAAAAGAACAGAAATAAATGGAAAGAGATCCCATGTTCATGGACTGGAAGAATTAATATTCTACCCAAAACAATCTATAAATTTAATGCAATCTCTATCAAAATACCAATGACATTCTTCAATGAAACAGAAAAAATAACCTTAACATTCATATGGAATGAAAATAGATCCCAAATAGCCAAAGGAATCCTGAAAAATATGACTGAAGCTGGAGGCATTATACTATCTGATTTCAAATTATACTACAAAGCTATAGTAACCAAAACTGCATGATACTGGCATAAAAATAGATGTACACCAATGGAATAAAACAGAAAGCCCAGAAATAAATTCATGCACCACAGCCAACTGATCTTACACAAAAATACACACTGGGGAAAAGAGACTCTCTTCAGTAAATGCTGCTGGGAAAACTGGATATCCACATGCAGAAGAATGAGAATAGATCCCCACCTCTCACCATATACAAAAATCAACTCAAAATGGATTAAAGATTTAAATGTAAAACCCCAAATTATGAAACTACGAGAAGAAAACAGTGGGACATGAAAGACAATATAAGGCTGGGCAAGGATTTTTTAAATAAGACTTCAAAAGCATAAGCAATAAAGCCAAAAACAGACGAGTGGGATTACATCAAACTAAAAAGTTTTTTGCACACCAAAGGAAACTTTTAACTAAGTGAAGAGACAACTTACAGAATGGGAGAAAATATTTGCAAATGGGTTAATATCGATGGGTTAATATCAAGAATATATAAAGAGCTTCAATTGACAGCAAAAAAAACAAATAGTCCAACTGAGAAATGGCGACAGCAAAAAACCAAATAGCCCAACTGAGAAATGGGCAAAGGATCTTAGTAGACGTTTCACAAAAGAAGACATACAAATGGCCTACAAGCATATGAAAAAATGCTCAACATCACTAATAATCAAGGAAATACAAATCCAAATCATAATGAGATACCACCCCACTCCAATTAGAATGGCTATTATTGGGCCAGCCCCGTGGCTCACTTGGGAGAGTGCGGCACTGGTAGTGCCGAGGCCACAGGTTCTATAGGGATGGCCGGTGCGCTCACTGGCTGAACGTGGTGCAGACCACACCGTGCCGAGGGTTGCGATCCCCTTACCAGTCAAAAAAAAAAGAATGGCTATTATCAAAAAGACAAAAGAGCACAAGTGTTTTTAAGGATGTGAAGAAAAGGGAACACTTGCATACTGTTGGTGTAAGTGTATAAACTAGTACAGCCATTATGGAAAACAGCATGGAGGTCCCTTAAAAAATTAAAAATATAACTACCATATGATCCAGCTATTAGTCCATTTCTGTTGCTTTTAGCAGAACACATGGAACTGAGTACTTTGTAAGAAAACGAAATTTGCTGCTTACAGTTTCAAAGACTAGGAAGTCCAAAGTCCAGGGAACACATCTGGTCAGAGTCTTCTTTGGTGGTATCTTTACAGCCATGTGCTCTCCTTTTAA
>NW_007727984.1:316722-317478 GCF_000696425.1 Galeopterus variegatus | reverse complement strand
GAACACATCTGGTCAGAGTCTTCTTTGGTGGTATCTTTACAGCCATGTGCTCTCCTTTTAAAGCCCTCGGAACCACACCCCTGACCACCATTTTTATTGTTGTTGTTGTTAGGTTTATAAAGAAATGAACTTCATTTCTTACAGTTTTGGAGGTTGGAAGTCCAAGGCCCTGACCACCATTATTAATCCATTCATTAATGCATCTAATCACCTACAATCTAATCACCTCTTCAAGGCCTCACCTTTCAATTACCATAATAGGATTTCCCACNTCAGAAAGGAGGAAGTCAAACTGTTCCTGTTTGCAGATGACATGATCTTATGTACAGAAAATCCTAAAGACTCCCCCAAGGGAAATGCAAATCAAAACCACATTGAGATATCATATCACTCCAGCTAGACTGGCTATTACCAAAGAGACAGAGAATAGCAAATGCTGGCAAGGATGTGGAGAAAAGGGAACTCTTCTACACTGTTTACAGTTGAGACTGTAAATTAGTACAGCCATTATGGAAAACAGTATGGAGGTTCCTCAAACTACAGACAGAACTACCATACAAACCAGCAATCCCACTACTGGGTGTATACCCAAAGGAATGGAAATCATCATGTCAAAGGAATACCTGCACTCCCATGTTCATCACAGCTTTATTTGCAATAGCCAAGATATGGAACCAACCTAAATGTCCATCAGAAGACAACTGGATAAGGAAAATGTGGTATATATACACAATGGAATACTACTCAGCCATAAAA
>NW_007727984.1:310990-314585 GCF_000696425.1 Galeopterus variegatus | reverse complement strand
TTTCAATTACCATAATAGGATTTCCCACCCTCAACAGTTACAGTGGGAATTAAGCTTCCAATATATGATCTTTGGGGGACAAACTTCAATCAATTCATAGCACCAGCAGTCCCACTACTGGGGATATACCCAAAGGAAATGAAGTCAGTATGTTGAAGAGATATCTGCACACCCATGTTTATTGTAGCACAATTTACAACAGCCAAGATATGGAATCAACCTACGTTTCCAATAACAGACAAACGGATTTTTAAAATGTGGTATATAGGGGCCAGCCCCATGGCTCACTTGGGAGAGTGCGGCACTGGTAGCACCGAGGCTGTGGTTTGGATCCTATATAGGGATGGTCCATGCGCTCACTGGCTGAGCGTGGTGCAGACCACACCATGCTGAGGGTTGCAATCCCCTTACCGGTTTAAAAAAAAAAAAAAGTGGTATATACACATAATGGAATACTATTTGGCCATAGAAAAAGAATGAAATACTGTCATTTGCAGCAACATGGATGGACTAGGAGGTTATTGTGTCAAGTGAAGTAAGCCAGGCACAAAAAGACAAATACCACAAGATCTCACTCATATGTGGAATCTAAAAAAAAAATTTAAGTTGATATTACTGAGACAGAGAGCAGAACGGTGATTACCAGAGACTGGGGAGGGAAAGGGAGGGGAGAACAGGGAGATTGGCCAACAGGTACAAAATTAACAATTCAACAGGAGGAATAATTTCTGGTGTTCTATTTCACAGTAGGGTGACTACAATTAACAGTTAAGTTTTGGGGGAAAAAAACCAAAAGTTAAGTTTTTTATATTACATAATAGGTAGAAGAGCGGCTTTTGAATGTTTCTGCCACAAAGAAATGAAAAATGCATGAGGTGATGAATTACAGTGACTACCCTGACCTAATCATTATACAATATTTGATATTTGTATCAAAATATCAGATTGTATCCCATATGTACAATTACAATGTGTCAATTTANAAATTAACAATTCAACAGGAGGAATAATTTCTGGTGTTCTATTTCACAGTAGGGTGACTACGATTAACAGTTAAGTTTTGGGGAAAAAAAACCAAAACAGTTAAGTTTTTTATATTACATAATAGGTAGAAGAGCGGCTTTTGAATGTTTTTGCCACAAAGAAATGAAAAATGCATGAGGTGATGAATTACAGTGACTACCCTGACCTAATCATTATACAATATCTGATATTTGTATCAAAATATCAGATTGTATCCCATATGTACAATTACAATGTGTCAATTTAAATATATACATAAAAGCTAAATGTGGGGGCTGGAGTGGGGATAAGGAAGGTGGTATATATATTTAATTTTAGCAACTCATAGAAGAGATCAATCAATCCCCAGGGACTCGGGGGCAGCAGGGCAGGGAGTCACATGCTAAGACCAGATAAGAGTCTTCACCTAGTTTCCAGAGCTACACCCTCTCTTGTTTTCCTCCTACTTCCCAGGCTGTTCTTTCTCAGTCTCCTTGGCTTATTCCTCCTTGTCTTCCCAACTTCTAATCATTGAAGGCCCAGGGATCGACTTTCTGAGCTCTACTATCTTCTCTCTCGACTCCTTTGGCAATTTCATCCATCTTTATAAATTTAACACCATATATAGACCATAATGTCCAAATTTTATCTTCAGTCAAAAACCTCTGTCTACTCAAAATCTCCACTTGAATGCATAATATGCATCTCAAACTTACTATGTACAAAACTGAACGAATTCTTAAATCTTTTCTCCAAACTTGTTCCTCTCCATGTCAGCTGATGGAGGCTCCGTTTTTCTTGTTGCTCAGGTGAAAAACCTTGGTGTCATCCTTAATTTTTCTTTCTGTTACACCCCACATCCGTCAACAAATCTCATCATGCCCATTGTCAGACTATAAGTAGAATCAAACTATTTTTCACTACTCTAAGCCATTGGCATCTCTAGCTTAGATTAATTTAACAGTCTCCTAAATGGTTTCTCTGCTTCTGCCCTTACTCCCACCCCTTGCAGCCCCCAATTCTATTCTCAGCACAGCAGTTACAGTGATCACTTTAAGACCTAAATTAGACCTAAATTCTCCAGTGGAATAAAAGCCTTCACAATCGCCAACTAGGCTCTATGTGATCTAATACCCACCTCCCCATTCCCATCAACTTCTCTGTGAACTCATCTCCTATAACTCCCCTCACTCACTCTGCTCCACATTGGTCTCTCCTTGTTGGCACATTCCTAGCTCATTCCCTCACTTACTTTATGTCCATTCAAATTCCTTTTCAATAAGGCCTTNTTGCTGGCTATACTTTTTGAAACTTCTTCCCTCCCCCACCCCACATTCCATATCTTCCTTTTTTCCCCCCATAACACTCCCCTGACTTTTTTCCCCATAACACTTACTACTGCTTAATACCCTATTCTGTTTGTCTGTCTTTCTCTATTAGTACTTAAGCTCCACAAGGTAGTCATTTTTGATTATTTTGTTCACTACTGTATGCCCAACATCTAATATAGCATCTGGCACATACTAACACACAATGTCGTCAAATGAATTAAGAGACCCCTAGATGAGCCTCAACTGGATGTACACTGAAAGATATATACAATCTATTAAGATAAAAAAGATTATAAAATATACGTAGTATGACTGATACCATTTCAAATTACATAGATGTAGATATCATATATATATGTATGTATTTTAAAAGGTCTTCAAGATTGTGTATGAAGGTGTAACTGTGGCTATTTCTGGGTAATGTTGTCTTTTTAATCCATGGGAAACAAACCAAAAAATTAATAGTTTTAAATGAGGAAAAAAAATTAACAACCAAAAAAAAGTCAATTCTCAAAATCTGAGCTGTGATCACTGGTCAGGAAACTACAGTCCCAGAACCTAGGGTTAGCTTCAGAAGAACATATTCTCTAGGTAGGAAATATTCTTAGAAGTAATATACCCTGCAAAGCAATTCAGAGACAGCTCATTGCTAAAATCAAAGGACCCTCCTTTGTATCCCAGGGAGGGAGGCTAAAATGTAACAAAAACGAATGTTATTTTATTTTTAATTTTTTTTACAGGTTATTTTTTCAAATTTTTAATATTTTTTTGGCAGCTGGCAGGTTGGTATGGGGGTCAGAACCCTTGACCTTGATGTTATCAGTACCACGTTCTTCCAACTGAGCTAAATAGCCACCCAAAAAAACAAATGTCAAAAGAGTACAGCACACCAAAATAAAGATGGGTTTAATGCAGTAAGTGCAAACTAATGGGTAGTAATCTCTATTACCTGTATGGAAAGTATGAATGTGCTGGTGTTGATCTAATACAAAGAAAAAGAAATAAAAAATATATTTTACCACACTAAAAAAATTCTTTAAGGTAAAATATGAATAATTTCTTAGGCTTTATCACAATCTGAATAATTTCTCCTAAAGACTACGCAATTTCCTTTTGATTCTATACACACCAAACAACCATCTGATTGCTTTTGATTTCTTGATACCTAGGGAATTCAAAGATACTATGCTAACAAGTAGAAAGGTGTTTTCCAGTCACAGAAAAAGAATACACCCAACTGTAAATTAATAAATTGGTCTTCT
>NW_007727984.1:309244-310246 GCF_000696425.1 Galeopterus variegatus | reverse complement strand
GCAATTTCCTTTTGATTCTATACACACCAAACAACCATCTGATTGCTTTTGATTTCTTGATACCTAGGGAATTCAAAGATACTATGCTAACAAGTAGAAAGGTGTTTTCCAGTCACAGAAAAAGAATACACCCAACTGTAAATTAATAAATTGGTCTTCTCGCACAGGTCAGATACATTTAAGTTTACATAATATGAGCTAGTGTATTCAGTACCTGATTACACCTGTATAAACTATCATTTAAAAGCTGCAGATTAAAGGACAGAACACACACTTTAGACACACTCAATAAATATCTGCAGAATGAATGAATAATGTGAGATTTACCCTTCTTCATGTTAGCAAAAAGGTTTTATGCATGCCAATGAAAAAAGCCAAAGGAAATACATCTCCTTTCAGGGGAACTCCTTAGGGTGGTGTGAGGAACACACTAATAATCCCACAAAGGCAAATCTCTGACATCTGACTTCATAAATACAAAGTACTCTGTCCACAGTGAAACCAGCAGAGTAAACAGAAGACTGAATACAGCCCATAGAAACCACAAGTTGAAAGCCTGAAAAGCATAATAAAAAGTTATACTGCTTCTCAAATCAATAGGACAAACTGCTAGCAGGAAGAAGCCACACTAAAAAAATCTATAAAATATATAATTGGAATGTACTCTCAAAACACAGGGTGACATCATAATGACAACTACTATAAAGCAGTAACAACCATATGGAATAATCTGACAGGTGTGCTAAGCAGGCAGAGTAATATGCCCCAAAGATATGCTATTTTCATTTACACTTCCATGGAACAAAAAAGAAATTGAAGTAAAAACTTTCAAATTATACTTACTGATATACTGATACGGGTGCCTTGGAAGGAAAGTTTCTGAGAAAGTTAACTCTTTAAAAAAACATTGTGAAGACTATATGATATTGTTGAAATTTTTAAAAGTATCTTTAAATACTTATAATCCCACCAAATACAAATATTTTTATTTTTGCTTTATCC
>NW_007727984.1:306651-307913 GCF_000696425.1 Galeopterus variegatus | reverse complement strand
CAATGTTATTTAAAGTACTCCCAAGCACAAGAAGACAGCAAGTTTTCCCAGTTCATTTTACGAAACTAACATATCCTGATATCAAAACTTGAAAAAGACAACACAAGAAAATTACAGGCCTTTTTGAATGCAAAAACCCTAAAAAGAGATTGGAAATAAATCAATTCCAATAATGTATTAAGAGATTAATTTTCCTTGATAAAGCATTTTTTATTCAAAAACACAACACGAGAAAATTACAGACCCTTTTGAATGAATGTAAAAATCCTAAAAAGAGATTGGAAACAAATCAACTCCAACAGTGTATTGAGATTAATGCTCTTTGATAAAGCAGTTTTTATTCAAACTTGCAGTATTGGCTCAATATTGGAAAATCTGCTCCTTAATAAAATTGCTTAATTGTTTAAAGGAGAAAAACTGTAGTTCCTTTTGATAGAACTACAAAGGGCATTTGATAAAATCACTAGTCATACTTAATTAAAAACCTCTAATAAATTAGGAATAAAACTAAACTTTCTTAATGTAATAGTGCACACAGTGGGAACCAAAAGCAAACATGCTTAACAAAGAAACACTAATTCACTCTCGCTGAAGTCAGGAAGTGGACAGGGATGCCTACTATGTGTTTTGATAGTGCAACAGGTAAGAAAAAATAAGAGGCATAAACATAGGAAAGAAAAGTACAATCAATATTTATACATGATATGATTACTAATCTAGAAAATCCAAGTGAATAAAATGGAAAACTATTACAGCTAATAAGAGAATTCAGTTAAGTAGCAAGATGATGTAAAAAGCTTTCCAGCAATAATTGGTTAAAAAATTAAATGAAACTATAAAACTTTACTGAATGACCAAAAAAATATCTCTGTACCTTCTAAATTTTTCTGTAAACTTAAAACTGCTCTAAAAAATAAAACCTCTTGGGCCAGCCCATGGCTCACTTGGGAGAAAGTGTGGTGCTGATAACACCAAGGCCAAGGGTTCGGATCCCTATATAGGGATGGCCAGCTGGCTCACCTGGGAGAGTGTGGTGCTGACAACACCAAGTCAAGGGTTAAGAACCCCTTACCTGTCATCTTTAAAAATAATAATAATAATAATAATAATAATAGTAATAATAATTAAATTAAAATAAAATAAAATAAAACAAAACAAAACAAAATAAAATAAATAAAACCTGTTAAGAAAAAAGAATCAGGGGCCGGCCCGGTGGCGCACTGGATAGTGCACCGCTTGGGAAGCACGGCGGTGCTCCCGCC
>NW_007727984.1:300266-306416 GCF_000696425.1 Galeopterus variegatus | reverse complement strand
TGTTTTGATAGTGCAACAGGTAAGAAAAAATAAGAGGCATAAACATAGGAAAGAAAAGTACAATCAATATTTATACATGATATGATTACTAATCTAGAAAATCCAAGTGAATAAAATGGAAAACTATTACAGCTAATAAGAGAATTCAGTTAAGTAGCAAGATGATGTAAAAAGCTTTCCAGCAATAATTGGTTAAAAAATTAAATGAAACTATAAAACTTTACTGAATGACCAAAAAAATATCTCTGTACCTTCTAAATTTTTCTGTAAACTTAAAACTGCTCTAAAAAATAAAACCTCTTGGGCCAGCCCATGGCTCACTTGGGAGAAAGTGTGGTGCTGATAACACCAAGGCCAAGGGTTCGGATCCCTATATAGGGATGGCCAGCTGGCTCACCTGGGAGAGTGTGGTGCTGACAACACCAAGTCAAGGGTTAAGATCCCCTTACCTGTCATCTTTAAAAAAAAAAATAATAATAATAATAATAGTAATAATAATTAAATTAAAATAAAACAAAACAAAATAAAATAAAATAAACAAAACCTGTTAAGAAAAAAGAATCAAACAAATTGAGACATAAACCATGGGCCTAAATGAGAAATTTGAATATTATTAAAAAGTGCCAACTGTCCCCAAATTAATATATAAATTCAATGCATTTCCAATCAAACTATAATTATATTATTATAATTACAAATTACAATAATAACTTTCCCTACTAGGTATCAAATCACACTATAAAATTATAGCAAACAAACCAGTATGGTACATGCCTAGGAACATACAAATAAAGATCTACAGAATTCAGACAGAGCCAGATGAGCACAAAAATATATATATAACAGAGGTGACATTACAAATCAGATGGATTATTCAATAAATTATGCTACAAATAATTGGATACTCATACTGGGATGGGGGAATGGGGAGGGAGCAGAAAGGTTTATCCTTAACTAAAAAATACATAAGAATAATACTCACCCCCATCAGGGGTATGGGCATAAAACCTAATCAGGGCCAGAAACCCTCCATGAAAGCTGATGATGGACATATCCTCATCACTAATGTTATAAATAAATGCACTAATGTTCTTGCAGACTTGGAGCCAACACTGCCATCTTTCACTTTACATAAGAGCTATCAAATCATGATGCCAACACAAGAAAGCAGATTCAAGACAGAAGAAGGGTGACAGAAAGATGAAGACCACATATTGACCAACTAGATCCATACATGGACTTCTAACTTCTATCAGCAGTTCTCAATATCACCCGTAGGGAGTGATTTAAAAATTGGAGGGGGCAGTTTTGCTAGTCACAGTAAATGAGAGGCACCATTCACATTTACTTGGTAGGAAAGAGCAGTGCTACCCACCCCCTGAAATAAATGGGAGGACAGTTAGAGCCAACAAAGAACTTTCTCCAACACACATAATTTTTGAATATCCTGCCTGAATATTGATTTGGTGAAAACTAGTAATTAACTGAGAAAAACTACCAAATTAACTTAGGCTAAACCCAACTCCACTCTACACATAATCACAAAGTATCTTCCATTTGGTTTTAATATATGTATACTAAATTTTCGAAGAATGTAGCTATTGTAAAAAGTCAAAGAAAGTTTATACTGCCCCCCTCCTCCAACTTTGTCAAGAGTTCTTCACCATTTTGGAAAATTGTAACACTATACCAGTGCTACTTGTGGTGGACGAACTGTCAATATAATACTATTGTATCATCTGCATTTGTAGCTACCACATTCTTAATGATTCCATACACAGAGGCAAGCATCAGATTTTTCATTTTGTCTCCCAGAACAGTCATGGCTCCTGATATGTTAAAACACATAATATTTTTATCTTTAAAATTAAAAAAAAAAAACTTTCTGTTTTTAGTGTAGTATAAAACACATAATATTAGGCTTTAGTGTAGCATAAAACACATAATATTCTTATATATTACTTTCCTTTTATTTCTCCTTTATATTAGCTGGAGAACAGTATAATATATATGCATAAGTATATTTAAAATTATGTTTTATCAGTTATATTATCAATGAATTTCAAATCAGGATAGTAGAGGGCACTAAAAGCGAGACGTTAGGCCTGGTACAGCTAAAAACCATTTGAATTATGTGATAATAACATTCTAGTTTTTTCTTAAATTATATCAAATTGACTTTCTACCACTGGTAACCAAAAAGTGTTCGGACTAATATAATCATAAAAGCCCAAATAAAGAAAATACCAGAGAAAGTATAGGAATAACTTTTTTAAATCTTGGAATATGGAGAACCTTTTTAAGCACAAGGTGAAATATGAAATATTGAAATATTTGATATCCTAAAAATTAAAAACACCTACATAACAAAGGTTTTTAAGATCAAGAACAAAGGACAGAGTGGAAATTTAAATTTGCAATATACAGAAAAGATTAACATCCATACTACATATAGTAGAGCTCCTAAACAATTTTTTTAAACTCCATAATTTAAAAACTGGGCAAAACATACTAAAGAACCCTCTCATCCACAACCAGGCACACTGCCAGCGCCTCAGGGACTGTCTGGGAACCCAGCACATTGAGCCAGGGACCGGACACCCCCCACAACCAGGCACACCACCAGTGCCAAGGAGCATGCCAAAAACATCACCTCCATGTGGGTGGCCTACCACAGCCACCACAGTAAACACTGCTGCCGTGAATGTGGCTAGACATCACAACCACCACACAGATGGTCCACCAGCCACTGGAGTACAATGACACAAGGAGAGTCACCAGCAGAGACAAAAGAAAAGAGGATATCTCTCTCCACAGAACCATCCCAGAGTGACAGAAGAAGCATCTGCTCTATGATAATATTGGGGGACCTGAACACACCTCTCAGCATTGGGCAGATCATCTAGACAACAAATCAACAGAGTAACCATTACTCTTTCAGAGGGAGAGAAGAAACTAGGGTTATCAGTGGTGGGAGGGGTAAAGGAGAAGAGGATAGAGAGAGACTGGACAAGGGGCATAAAAAATAAGTACAAATATATACTAGTAATATTGATTTGATCAACATATGTCAACTCTTAATCCCCAAAATATGTATAATCAACTATGATTCAATAAAAATAAATAAATAAAATAAAAAAATAAAAATAAAAACACATGGGTTAAAAAAAAAAAACATACTGGCACCAGAGCAAGTAGACACCACCGCGGGACACCTCCAGCCCAGGCCAGTGCACACCACCAGAGAGGCCCCCCACAAAGAGGTCCAAGAGCTGCGAGGACCACATGTCCTGAGCCAAGCCAAACAGTAAATAGAAGACAAACAGTAAATCAGAAAGAAAGGAACAAAAGATACTTAAGACATCTGAACAAAAATCAATAAAATGCTAGGAGTAAATCAACACTTTCCAATAAAGTGTTAAATTGGAATTACTGTAAAAGGATTAAATTCCCCACTCAAAAGACATAGACGGACTAACTGGATTAAAAAGGTGGACCCAAATATACGTTACCTTCAAGAGACTCACCTCACCTGTAAAGACACACATAGACTAAGAGTGAAAGGATGATAAAAGATATACCGTGCAAACAGAAATGAAAAAGAAGCCAGAGTAGCTATTCTTACATCTGATAAAATAGACTTTAAATCAAAAACCATAAAAAGAGGGCCGGCCCGGTGGCGCACTCGGTAGAGTGCGGTGCTTGGGAGCGCGGCAGCGCTCCCGCCGTGGGTTCAGATCCTATATAGAGACCGTTCCGCTCACTGGTTGAGCGCGGTGCGGGCGCGACACCGAGGGTTGCGATCCCGTTACCGGTCACGAGAAAAGACAAAAAGGAAAAAAACAAACAAACAAACAAAAAAACCATAAAAAGAGATAAAGGCCACTATATTATGATAAAAGGATTTATCCATTGAGACATAACAATCATAAATATATACGCACCCCATGTCGGAGCAGCCAGATTTATAAAGCAAACACTATTAAACCTAAAGAATGAGATAGACACTAATACCATAAAAGCAGGGGACCTGAAGACCCTACTCTCAGCATTGGACAGATCATCTAGGCAAAGAATCAGCAGAGAAACACATGATGTAAACAACACTTTAGACTAATTGGACTTGGCACATATTTACAAAACATTCCATCCAACAACCTCAGAATATTCATTCTTCTCATCAGCACATGGAACATTCTCCAGGATAGTTCACATGTTTAGTCACAAATCAAGTCTCAAAAAATTCAAAAAAATTGGAATTATCCCATGTATTTTTTTCAGATCACAATGGATTAAAATTAGAAATCAATGACAAACGAAACTCTGGAAACTCTACAAACACATGGAAATTAAACAGCAGTTTACTTAATGACATATGGGTCCAAGAAGAAATCAAACAGGAAATCAAAAAATTTATTGAAACTAATGAAAATAATGATACATCGTACCAAAACCTGTGGGATACTGCAAAAGCAGTACTAAGGAGGAAATTTAACGCATTAAATGCTTACTTCAGAAGAATGGAAAGATGGCAAGTAAACAACCTAACACTTCACCTTGAAGAACTAGAAAAACAAGAACAATCCAAACCCAAGTTAGCAGATGGAAAGAAATAATTAAGATCAGAGCAGACCTTAATGAAATAGAAACCCAAAAAATGATATGAAAGATCAATGAATCAAAAAGTTCGTTTTTGTAAAGATAAATAAAATTGACAAACCATTAGCAAGGCTAACTTAAAAAAGAAGAGAGAAGACCCAAATAGCAAAAATTAGAAATGAAAAAGGTAATATTACAACTGATACCTCAGAAATACAAGAAATCATCACAGAGTACCATGAACAACTATATGCTAACAAATTTGAAAATCTGGAGGAAATGGATAAATTTCTGGACACACACAAACTACCAAAACTGAGCCAAGAAGATATAGAAAATCTGAACAGATCAATAACAATAAAAGAGATTGAAGCTATTATGAGAAGGTTCCCAACAAAGAAAAGCCCAGGACCAGACCGGCCCGTGGCTCACTCGGGAGAGTGTGGTGCTGATAACACCAAGGCCTCGGGTTCAGATCCCACATAGGGATGGCTGGTTGGCTCACTCAGTGAGCGTGGTGCTGACAACACCAAGCCAAGGGTTGAGATCCCCTTACCGGTCATCTTAAAAAAAAAAAGCCCAGGACCAGATGGGTTCACTGTAGAATTCTACCAAACCTTCAAAGAGGAGTTGATACCAATTCTCAACAAACTATTCCAAAAGACTGAAACAGAGGCCATTCTCCCATACTCATTCTATGAAGCAAACATCACCCTGATACCAAAACCAGACAAAGATACAAAAAAAAGAAAACTACAGGCCAATATCCTTGATGAATATAGATGCAAAAATCCTCAATAAAATACTAGCTAACAGAATACAGCAATACATACACAAAATTATCCACCATGATCAAGTGGGATTCATCCCAGGAATGCAAAGTTGGTTCAACATATGCAAATGAATAAATGTGATACATCACATCAATAAAATCAAAGACAAAGACCATATGATCATCTCTATAGACGCTGAAAAAGCATTTGACGAAATTAAACATTCGTTCATGAAAAAGACTCTCTACAATTTAGGTACAGACTGAAAGTATCTCAACATAATTAAAGCCATATATGATAAGCCCACTGCCAATATCATCCTGAATGGGGAAAAGCTTTCAGAACAGGAACTAGACAAGGATGCCGAGTCTCACCACACTATTCAACACAGTGTTGGAAGTGCTAGCCAGAGCAATCAGAGAAGGAAATTCAGAACAGGAACTAGACAAGGATGCCCAGTCTCACCACACTATTCAACACAGTGTTGGAAGTGCTAGCCAGAGCAATCAGAGAAGGAAATAAAGGGCATCCAGATTGGAAAAGATGAAGTCAAACTGTCCCTGTTTGCAGATGACATGATCCTATATATCGAACAGCCTAAAACCTCTACAAAAAAACTCTTAGAATTGATAAATGATTTCAGCACAGTAGCAGGATACAAAAACAACACACAAAAATCAGTAGCATTTCTTTTCTCCAATAGTGAACAGGCAGAATGAGAAATTAAGAAAGCCTGCCCATTTACAATAGCCCCCAAAAAAAAAAAAAAAAAAAAAAA
>NW_007727984.1:296120-299335 GCF_000696425.1 Galeopterus variegatus | reverse complement strand
TCAGCTATAAAAACGAATGAAATACTGCCATTTGCAACAACATGGATGGACATTGAGAGAATTATATTAAGTGAAACGAGTCAGGCACAGAAAGAGAAATACCACATGTTCTCACTTATTGATGGGAGCTAAAAATTAATAAATTAATTCACACACACACACACACACACACACACACAATCCGGGGGGGTGGGGGAGAAGATGTAACAACTACAATTACTTGAAGTTGATACGACAAGCAAACAGTAAGGACATGGTTGGGTGGGAGGGAGGAAAGGGAAGAGGGAGGGAGGTTTTGGTAAGGGGCAACAATAATCAACCACAATGTATATCGACAAAATAAAATTTAAAAAAAAAAAAAGAAAGAAAGAAAAGCATCACTGAATTTCCAAAACTTGAATACTAATTCTAACAAATCATATGTCTGGGTAAACTAAAGGCCTGTTTCTGAGAGGACAACATGGCATTGACTCTACTAATGAACACGAACTCCTGCCTAGAATTTTCTTCAGAGCCAATCTGACATCTGTATTTCTCAGACTGTAGATCAGGGGATTCATCATGAGCACAATAACAGTACACAATATAGAGGACACTTTCCCTTGGTCCATGGAGCTGACAGATGATGGCTGCAGGTACATGAATGCTGCAGATCCAAAGACAGCAACCACTGAGACGTGGGGACTGTAAGTACTAAAGGCTTTGGACCTGCCCTCAGCAGAGCAAATGTGCTGGATGTTGGCAATGATGCAAACATAGGAGGCAAGGACAGTTAGTTGCAGAAGTCAGGATGTTAAATGCACTGGAGACCAGAATCAATAATTCATTGATAGAGGTGCTAGAGCGGGATAGCCTCAAGAGAGGAAAGAGATTGCAGGAATAATAGTTAATCACACTGGTCTTGCACAAAAGGAGACTCAACATAAAGCCTGTGTGAATAGTAGATTCAGTAACACCCAAAATATAAACTCCTACTATGAGTCAGAAGTGGAGGTGATAAGACACGATGACATCAAAAAGCAAGGGGTTACAGATGGTAACAGAGCAGTCATGCACCTTTGTAGCCAACATGTGACACTATGCAATAGCAAAAACTAGGACGAAAAAGGGTTGAGTTATGCATTCAGGGTAGGAGAAGATGTTCTTCTCTGTCACACACTTCACCAGCATTTTGGGGGTAACAACCGTGGAAAGGCAGAGATCAATGAAGAACAGACTGCTGAGGAAATAATACATGGGGGTGCGCAGGTGAGAAATGTACCTAGTCAATATGATCGTGCCCAGGTTCCCCACCACTGTAAACACATAGATTCTTAGGAAGAGGAGGAACAGGGGCAGCAGGAGCTCTTGCTCATCTGAGAGCCCAGCCAGGATAAACACAGTCACTGTGAAATAGCTTCCTGCTGCCATTTTCCTCTGGTCAGTTTATTTCTAGAGGCTGTGAAGTCCAACATCAAGGTGCCAGCAGGTTCAGTTGTGTGGTGAGGTCTACATTCTCTGAGTATGGTGGGAAGATGGGTTGGGGGCACATGGTGAGAGGACCCACTGCAGCTTAGGGTATGGGAAGGCAGGGAAAGGTCTCCACAGAACACTGGCTCCTTTTCTCCACTCTGCTGGTAGGATCCCACCAATCGTTGGAGCCCCAGCAAGAACCTCCACAGATCTGGAAAACTGCACCAGAAGCCCACCAATGTTCATGGCAAACAGGGGCCTACCGCTGCAGTTTGGTGTTCTCCTTGGGGTTCTGATCAACAGTGGCCAGACACTGAGGAGATTGGTCTTTGCCATAGCACTACAGGTGGCACAATCCGCAGAAAACACCCAACCCCTGTGAGATTTTTTACACAGTTCACATGTTCCTGTGAAAATGTCCCATCATCACAGCTGTGCAGAAAAATGTGAACAGCTGGTCATTCCAGCCGAAACGATGACGTCAAAGCCCATTTCTGTAAGAACAAAAGTAATTCTCTGCCGAGATCTTGGTCAAGATGCAAAGTAGTATCCTCAAACCTTCAGGGTCGCACCTCAACAAATACTGCAACCCTATTGCATGCCCTGGTTTCTTGAGCCAGCACTGCTGAATTACCAGAATGGATACAATGCAAATCCCCAGGCTGCTGCGCCGCTTCCCTGGCAGCCCTCCTCGATGCACCGCAGCTGCGATGCCCCATGCTCTCCTCTGCACTCCGGCTGAGGAGCCTCTGGCACACCTAGCACCTCACTCCGAGAATGCAAGACATCCGGGCTCCAGGCTCCCCGCTTCCCAGTGGACTAGAGCCAGGCTCTGTTTTTAAACTTTAACAATGTTGCTTCATTTTTAATGTGTTTACTCAATGAAAGATGATTCTTTCCATCTTCCCACTCTGACATCCTCAGGAAATAGACATGTCTCCCATACATGGTTGCAAGATGGCTACAGAAGCTCTAAGCATCACATCCTCACACAGAAAGTAAAGAGCTAGGGTTCTCCTCAGGTATTTTTTTATGAGAGTGAAAATTTTCCCAGATGTCTAGCAGACAGATGCCTTTAGGTCCCATTAGTGGGAAATGGGTTACAGGCCTATGCCCGATATGTTAAAGAGCCTCAGAAGGTAATATCTGGCACTTTCTGATCCTATTTCAGGAGGTGGTCTCTGCTTAGCAAGAAATATCAGTGAAAAAAAATGGCTATTGAATATATAGTCAATAATATTTGAACATGTAAAAATATGATACATCCTTTCACAATACCTCTACATAAAGTTTAAAAAAGGCATAAAGAAAAACATTAAATAATAATGATGATGATAGAAAAAAATTCATCAAGAAATTAGCTAAGGGCCGGCCCATGGCTCACTTGGGACAGGGTGGTGCTGATAACACCAAGGCCACGGGTTCAGATCCCATATAAGGATAGCTGGCTAGCTCACTTGGGAGAGCATGGTGCTGACAACACCAAGTCAAAAGTTAAGATCCCCTTACCAGTCATCTTTAAAAAAAGAAAAAAATAGGTTAAATGACTGAAATGTAGAAAATACTGATTTAGAGAACCAAAACCTCTTAGTTCATGACTCTATACACACATACAAACAAAAATGGGGGAAAATTCCCATAGTTAACGTATTTTATAAGTGCTAATAAGACATAAAACTTCAGGGCCGGCCTGGTGGCGCACTCAGTAGAGTGCGGTGCTTGGGAGTGCAGCGGCGCTCCCGCCGAGGGTTCGGATCCCATAC
>NW_007727984.1:294166-295913 GCF_000696425.1 Galeopterus variegatus | reverse complement strand
GCGACACTGAGGGTTGCGATCCCGTTACCGGTCACGAAAAAAGACAAAAAAAAAAAAAAAGACATAAAACTTCAGAATATTGCTAAAACATTGTTTAATATGTAATAAATGTTAACTCTATGCTACAATTAATCTGAAATAGGAGGCCATATATTCTATCAGCTGAAGTAGATAAATAGCTAATTAGCAGATATTGTGGCTGGCTGACCCCAAATCCATTCTCAACACCCTTCTCCCTTGACATCTCCCACTATAAAGGATAGAAAAACTAAATCCATGCTCTCCCAGCTTTCCTTACAGCTAGGGGTGGGAAGCACGTGACACAGTGCTCAGTGAATGGAATTTTCTTGGCAAGGAGCGTGGAAGTGGTGGGGTGTAAAGTAGGGGTGAAGCAGTAGAAAAGTTTTTGCTTTTCTTAAAAAAGGGAATAAATAAGCTTATGCCGTACCTTTCCCCTTTCTTCCTACCTGAGTCCCTAAGGCAGCAAGCATGAGGAAAAGACCAAGAGAACCACAGAGATTCAATCCTGATGTCTGAGACACTGAACTAACCTGCTGCTACCTACCTACAGACTTCTTGTTACATATAAGAGAAACACTTTTGTTTAAGCCACTGTTAGAATAGGTTATATGTTACTTGTACATTACTAAGGTAGTATGATTATCTGTAAAGGACATGTGAGAAAGGAAGCTTAAGTCTTTCTCCTACTCTCTGCTATTAGTCAAAGGGACATTGTAGTAGTACAGTGGAATGTGATTTCCTATGGAATAAAAAGGAAAAGCAGCCGAGGAAGACTGATTCAAGCTAATGTGTTCACGCCACTCTTTTATTACTCTGACAAGGAATTTCTGAGCAACAGATTTAAAAATTTGACCCCTCCCTACTTGAGTTTTACCTGACCCCGTTTAAGAACTCTGTGAGAGTGTATATAGCCTAGCACCTGAAAAATTCCAGGCATCTGATAAATGTTAGTTACCTTCTCCTCCTCTCTTAGATTGCAGACAGTATATAAGGCTGCCATAGGACATTGTGTTGTTTTTAAGCATTCATACAGTAGAAAGGACAAATTAGGTTTATTCTCCCCATTCTCATTTGGCAACTAAAAAGTCTTCTCGAAAGTATTTTATTTCCATTAAAGAAACCCCAGCAGAAAATGTATTTATCCAATAGGCCAGAAATTATCAGCTAACAATCAAAAAAACACAACCTGACCACTTTACTCCAACACCCCAACTCTCTTATTAATTTAAGGGCTGTGAACAAGGGCTGTGACCTAAAATGTTTAGATTCAATTACTCTGGAGGGCTTTCATGGACCCCAGGCCAGCAAGACCACTGACAGGGTTCCCGTAGACCCACATGGGAGCAAGGGGCCACAAACAACTGAAAAAAGGAGCCACTCAGAGGCTGGTGAGTCATTGTAAGGGACCGGTGGGACCGGTGCACAGCCTGTCCCATGGGAAGTATTCGGAGTGCAGGGAGTGGGGGAGATGGGTCCACCAGGGGAAACACCAGGACACAGCATGGACAGCTGATCTGCACTCTAATCAGCACAGGACCACTCAGTGGAGACTGGTCAGGAATATAGAACTGCAGGGAATGCAGTGTGCTGAAAAGACTCAGGCCCAGAGCAGAGTTTCCAGACAATTCAGGTGTATCAGACCTTATAAGACCCAGAAGTGCTTAAAAGGTCAACAATTAAAACCTGAGCTGCACAAAAAGCCTTTCCCAGAGAATCAGCAGCAAAG
>NW_007727984.1:291710-292908 GCF_000696425.1 Galeopterus variegatus | reverse complement strand
ACCCCTTCTCAGCCCTCCCCTCCCCCCACTCCACATCATCTTAGAATGTAAAAAAACAAGGATAATAATGAATAAATATATATTTTTTAAAAGATTCAATTACTCTGGCCAAACTGGATTATTTGAACATTAAAATGAATAATGATTAAAACAAAATTCATGAGTCCATGTTAAAATAAATAAATCAGTAGACAGATAAGGTTGGCCAGGGAGAACAGAAAAACTCTTTTTTACAGAAGAATGCCTAATATCTGTAGAAGGAATCATAGAAATAGATAAAATTATTTTAAAGCCATTACAGTAATAATTCAGGCAAGAATCAATTGATGCTAATACCATTAGGTGAAAAACTATTAGGGAATGAGATATTCACTCAATCTCCAAGTTATCACCCCAGATTATATATTAATTACAAAGTAGATAGAGTATCTTTATAAGAAAAAAACTTATGATTGCCCATGATGGGACAATCTGACATCATATGCCCCCTGTTATGATACACTGAGACAAATACAACATCATCTATTTGGTGTTCTTGCCCAGATATTTAATCTGAATGAAGAAACAATCAGACAAATACAAATTAATTGACATCTTGCAAAAAAAGACCTAGCAGGGACTCTTAAAAACTAAGGGAAGTCATATGTAGGTTTCCAGCTGACAACACAGACTAGTCCCCCAGCCACCAGTTAGCATTAACTACCAGCCATGTAAGCAGATAAACCTGGAGATGACTCCAGCCCCACCCCCTGCCCCTTTAAGTGTTCTAGCTGTAGCCCCAGACACCATTTGGCAGAAACAAACCATTTCCCCATACCATATCTGAATTCCTGACAGAGATAATATACAATTATCACTGTTTTAAGTCACCAAGTTTTAGAGTAATTTGTTATACAACACTAGATAATATAGACTCCAATAGGGCAAAATCTCAATCTTCCTCAACAGTACCTACCCCATAAGGTTGTTGAGAACATTAAATGAACTAATGGATGTCATGCCTGGCATAGTGTGCTAAATGAATGCTAGCTAGTATTAATATAACTTCAATGTGCATAGTTGGAACTATGATAGAGGAATGCATAAAGTCCTTTGGGGGAGCACAAAAGAAGGGCATTTGTATAATCCTGAATACAGAGGCTTCCTAGATTCAGTGAAGGATTGATTTAATTGGGTTAAGAAAGCAGTAGAGGTATTT
>NW_007727984.1:289907-290988 GCF_000696425.1 Galeopterus variegatus | reverse complement strand
AGGCTTCCTAGATTCAGTGAAGGATTGATTTAATTGGGTTAAGAAAGCAGTAGAGGTATTTATGCCAGAAAAAAGCAGGTTAGGTAAAGGTAGTACAGAAGCATTAGACAGCAAGATATATGTACAAAACTGTAAATCTGGTATTGGTGGAATAAAAGAAAAGCAGGAGGTGAAAGGAAACAAAGCTACAGAGATTGGGAGGATTCCAAAACATAGAGGACCTTATATAGAAAGTTATGGACCCTACAACAACAGATTTTAAGTAGAGGAGAGATACAGATTTGAAAATTTAGGTAGATAATCCTGCAAAGGTAATACGGGAGTAAATTTAAGAATGTAAAAGCCTTGAAGGAGAAAGAAATCAGGAGGCTAATGCAAATAGTGCAGGTAAGCAAGAAAAGATGTAAATGTAAGCCATGGGAGAAAATGATTGGACAAAACAGAAGTTGAGAAATAGGAAATAAAAATCTGAAAAGCTTGATGACTGACTGGATGTATGTATATGGAAAGGGTGGGTGAGACAAAGAGACAATTCTAAGTTAATGCCTAGGTTTCTAAATTGGGTACCCCCAATCAAAATCAGAAATAAAGAAAAACAACCAGGTTTGGAAGAAAAGAGTTTAGTTCTCATCTGGTAAGTCTGGAGTATCTACAAAACATCCAGATGGAAATGTACATAAGCTGAATATTCAAGCCTTATACAAGGAGGAAAGGTCAAAACAAGAATATGGGTCTGAGAATATTTAGTATACAGGTAATTATTAGAACTGTGAGAGGACTTGAGAATGACCAGAGAGAGCTTATAGATCAGTGATCCTCAACCAGGGACAACTTTGTACCCAGGGGAAATTTCTGGTTGTCATAACTGGCACAGGGAGTGGGGGATTATAGGCATGTGGTGGGTAGAGCCAGGAATGCTGCTAAACATCCTACAATGCACAGGAGAGCCCCACACAACAAAGAATTATCTAACCCAAAATGTCAATAGTCCTGAAGTTGAGAAACCCTGTTGTAGGACCGAGCCCGTGGCACACTCGGGAGAGTGCGGCGCTGGGAGCACAGCAGTGCTCCCGCCACGGGT
>NW_007727984.1:283909-288302 GCF_000696425.1 Galeopterus variegatus | reverse complement strand
AGTCAAGGGTTGAGATCCCCTTACCGGTCATCTTTTAAAAAAAAAAAAAAAAGAAAAGAAAGTACCCACAAGAAGGGAAAGTGACAGAAGAGGTAAATCAAGAAAATGCACTAACATGGAGGTCAAAGTAGTAGAGAATTTCAAGGAGGAAGAAAAAGGCCAAAAAAGTTGAATTCAGTGAATAGGATCCATAAAATAAACATTTTAAAGTATCCACTGGATCTGCAATTAGAAGGTCATCAGGGATTTTAGTGAAAGGTGGGCCACACTATAGTAGATAGAGGAATAATGGGAGATGAGAAAGGACACAAAGTAAACACAGATGCCTCTTAAGAAATGTAATTAAAATGAAAAGGAATGAGATTGGGCAATAACCAGAGCTGTGATTCTCAACACTGGCTACAATAAGAATAACCTCAGGAGCTTTTAAAAATTATCAATGACTGAACCTCACCCCAGACTAATTAAATCACAGTTGGGGGTGGAAGGGAATCAGTATTTTTTATTTTATTTTATTTTATTTTATTTTGTTTTTTTTAAAGATGACTGGTAAGGGGATCCTAACCTTTGACTTGGTGTTGTCAGCACCACACTCTCCCAAGTGAGCTAACCAGCCATCCCTATACAGGGATCCGAACCCGTGGCCTTGGTGTTATCAGCACCACACTCTCCCAAGTGAGCCACAGGCCGGCCCGGATCAGTATTTTTTAAAATACCCTTAGTGACATTAATGTACAGCCAGACTAAAAACCACAGAACTAAAGGGTAAAAAGGGTGGTTGAGGGGCATAAAGGGGGAAAAGGGAGCAGGAAGAGGAAAACAGATGAAACAAAATCCCAGAAAAAATAGGTAAGGAAAGTTTCAGGAACATGGGCTGACAGGCTTGCTTGCAAAAAAAAAAAAGAAAGGAAACTTCATCTCAGGAGACTGGAGGGAGAAAGCAGTGTTAATATAGAGAAGCTGAACAACACAGGGATTCAGGGGTTCATATGTAAAGCCCCAATTTTCATTTTTTTAAAAAGTTTATTAATTTTTTTTTACATTCTATGATGCTGCAGAGCAGTTGGGGGAGGGGTGAGGGAGGGGGAAGGAAATAGGACAGGAAAAGGAGGATGGAGGAGGGGCAGGGTTGAGGCCTGTGGCACCCCCCTCATTCCTGCAGGGGAGAACAGGGGACTTCCAGCAGTGGCTTGGTCATTGCTGAGCTGGATGCAGATGTCAACAAGGTGTGGCTGAAGCCCTCAACCCCCTACAGCACCAGCTCGGGAGAGCCAGAGCCCCAATTTTCATAATGGAGTATAAGTCAGCTGCTGAGAATCAGCTATTGGATTGGAAATTTTAGAAAGTGAAGTTTGGTGAAAATGCAAAATATTTTCTGAGGGAATACAAAACAAGAGACTAATCAAAAGCAGTGACAGTCTTATGGAGATTAAACGCACCTTACTATTCATAGGGGCACCAATGGACACATTTATGTGATCTTCTCCAGCAGTGCTTAACCATCTCCTAGTAGGAGAGCAAGGAAAAGTGGATCAAAGCACTGATCCAGAATTGGCAGTTTAATGGGTGGGAGGGGGAAAAAAAATAACACTGGAGGGAAGAGTTTAGATGAACTATAATTGGGAAGCTCAACAATGGGGTCCCAAACAGGTAGAGAAGGGAAAGTAATCTACATGCACTTTAACAGGTGGAAGACATGGTGGATTTACCTCTGGGCACCATAAGCTATTAAAACACTAAGATTCCACAGATTTTTGTCCCAGACAATCGCATTAAATCTGATTTCCCACATCCTGTATTTGCCTAAGAAGGAATGTCTGCAACTAACTTTGAAATTCAAAAAAATAAGATGAACAATGGACAGATAGATGTGCACATATGTGACAAAACAAGTATAATAAAATGTTAATAGTAAAGTCTAGAAGGAATATGGGGGGAGGGGGTGTTGGGGGATTGAAAACACTAGAACAGCACTGCCCAATATGACTTCCTCAGAGGACAGTAATGTTTTATAACCTGCGCTGTCAAATATGGTAACTACTAGCTACATGTGGCCACCGAGCCCTTGAAATGTAGCTAGTGGTACTGAGTAATTTTGAATTTTGAGTTTTATTAACTTTTAATTAATATTAATTTAAATTTAAATTTATATAGCTACATGTGGCTAGTGGCTGCCACATCAGACAGTGCAGCACTAGATTCATACAGCCCTAAGTTCAAGACCTGGATCCAACACTGGATATTACTTTATTTCTCTAACAGTTTGTTCTTATATAAAATGATAAGGGCAATAGTATCTATTACTTCATACAGATTAAATAAGATAAAGCAGACAAAGCATAAAGCACAGTCCTACACATATGGCAAACACTTAAAATTAATGTTTATTATTCCTACTAAATGGGGTGCATGAGATCAAGAACCACCACCTGTTTTGCTCACCAATGTTTCCTCAGTGCCTAGCACAGTGCCCTATACATAAAAGACACTCAATAAAGATTTGTTGCATGAATGTTTTTATAGTCACAAGACTTTACATTTATCTTATTAAATTTCATATTAAGTTCATTGCTCCAATCTGTTGAAATCTTTATGAATCCTAATGCCGATCAATATATTTGATATCCCTTTTAGTATCTTCTGAAATTTGATAAACATATTGCTATGATTTGAATTTGTCCTCCAAATACATATGTTGGAAACTTAATCCCCAATGCAACAGTGTTGAGAGGTGGAACCTTTATGTGGGTTCCTAATCAAAGTATGTGTTTGGCCCCATTCTCTCTCTCTCACATGTGCTCTCTTGCCCTTCCACTGTCCACCCTAGGCTGATGCTGCAGGAAGGCCCTTGTCAAGTGTGCGCCCCTCAACCTTAGACTTCCCAGCCTCCAAAACTCTAAAAAATAAATCTCTGTTCCTTATAAATTAGTCAGTCTCATGTATTTTGTGACAGTAACATAAAATGGGCTAAAACAGGCGATTGGTACCAAGAAGTGAGGCTGTTGATGTAACAAATACCTGAAAATGTGGAAGTAACTTTGAAACTGGGTAATGGGTAGAGACTGAAAGAATTTGGAGGAGCAGGCTAGAAAAAGCCTAAACTGATGTAAATGGAGCATGAAAGGCAATTCTAGAGAGGGCTCAGAAGAGAACTGTAGGAAAAGTCTGGAACTTCTTAGAGATGAGTTAAGTGGTTGTAATCAGAATGCTGATAGAAATATGGACAGTGAAGGCCATTCTGAGAAGGTCTCAGATGGAACTGAGGAACAAGGTATTAGAAACTGGAGTAGAGGCCATCCTTGTTACAAAGTGGCAAAGAATTTGGCTGCTTATAGAAGGTGTAATTTTTTTTTTTTTTTAAAGATGACCGGTAAGGGGATCTTAACCCTTGACTTGGTGTTGTCAGCATCACACTCTCCAAAGTGAGTGAACCAGCCATCCCTATATGGGATCCGAACCCATGGCCTTGGTGTTATCAGCACCACACTGTCCCGAGTGAGCCACGAGCCGGCCCTAGAAGGTGTAATTTAAGAGCAATGAACTAGGATAGCTTGTAGAAGAAGTTTCTAAGCAAAATATTTAAGGAGCTGTAGGCTACTTTTAACTACATATAGTAAGATGCATGGAGAGAAATGATTTAAAGACAAAATTTATAACTAAAAGAGAAACAAAATATACAAATTTGGAAAATTTACAGGCTGGCCATGTAAAGAGTGAAAAGGTATATTCAGGAGTGCAAATCAAGAGTGTGGCCAAGTGACCATTTGCTAAACCATTAGTACAAATAGAAAAGAGATAGGTACTATTGATCAAGAAAATAGGAGAATGAACCCAAAAGCATTTCAGAGATCTTCACAGCAAGTCAGAACTTTATGGGCAAGGTTTCCAGAGAGGTGCCTGCAGAACTCAGCATTCACTGCCTTGCATCACCTCAGGACTCTGATCCCCAAATTCTAGCACAGCTCTGCTTGGCCACCCCAACGATGGCTTGAGCAGGCCCAGGTGCACCTCAACCCACAGCCCTAAAAGGCACAAGCTATAAACGTTGGCAGCATCCATCTGGTGCTACCTCTACAGATGTACAGAGCACACAAACTGTGGGGCCATAGAAGCCTCCATAGCCCTCACTAGGGGCAATACCTAGTGGAGCCACGAGAATGAGGCCACCTCAGAGACCCCAGGACTTTAAGGCCACTAGCACGCAACTCCAGCCTGGGAAAGCTGCAGGCGTGAGACTCCAACCTGTTAGAACTGCTGGGTGGACTGAGCCCAACAAAACCATAGAATCAGAGATGCCTGAAGCCCTGGGGGCCTAACCCCTTGCCCCAGTGTGCCCAGGATGTGGGACATGTGGTCAAAGGAGATTATTCTGGCATCTTAAGATTTAATATTG
>NW_007727984.1:262959-283254 GCF_000696425.1 Galeopterus variegatus | reverse complement strand
GACTGAGCCCAACAAAACCATAGAATCAGAGATGCCTGAAGCCCTGGGGGCCTAACCCCTTGTCCCAGTGTGCCCAGGATGTGGGACATGTGGTCAAAGGAGATTATTCTGGCATCTTAAGATTTAATATTATTTCCCTCTTGGGTTTTAAACTTACTGGAGACCAATTACCTCTTTCTTCTTACTTATTTCTTCCTTTTGGAATGGGAATGTTTGTCTTATGTTTGTCTCACCATTGTACTTTAGAAGTAGATAACTTGTTTAATTTCTCAGGTTCACAGCTAGAGAGAAATTTGCCTCAGAAGAATAGTGCCTCGAGTCTCACCCATCATATCTGATTTAGATGAGATTCTGGACTTTAGACTTTTGAGATGATACTGAAACAAGTTAAGATCTTAGAGCCAATGGGATAAATGAATGCATTTTTCATGTGAGAAGGACATGAATTTTGGAGGCCAGGGGCAGAACGGTATAGTTTAATGTGCCCCCCAAAGTTCATGTGTTGAAAATTTAATCCTCAGTGCAACAGTGTTGAGAGGTGGGACCTTTAAGAGGTGATTAGGTCATAAGGGCTCTGCTTTTATGAATAAATTAATGTCATTATCATGGGAGTGGGTTCCTGATAAAAGGATGTGTTCAGCCCCCTTCTCTCTCTCTCATGAGTGCTCTCTCGCCCATCCACTTTGCGCCCTGGGCTGATGCAGCAAAAAGGCTCTCATTAGATGCAGGTCTCTTGACCCTGGATTTCCCAGCCTCCAGAATTCTAAGAAATAAATCTCTGTTCTTTATAAATTACCCAGTCTCAGGTATTCTGTTACAGAAACACAAAATGAATGAAGACATATCATCTATATACTAATCTGAAACATTAATAAAAATGTTAACAGAGATCCATAACATTAGTTTTATCACCCATTAGTTTATCGTCTAGGTAAGTACAGACATTTAATTTAGCTTCATTTTCATCCTATTTATTTTGTCCACAAATGCAGTAAGTATGAGAACCTTGTAAAGACTAGATTATGCCAACATGTCCTTCATTAAAACCACCCTTAAAGAGAACCTAAAAACAACAACTCACCCTTCAATAGCTGGAGATCTGTCAGGACGAGTACTTCCTCGAGATCTGTATCTCCGAGTCACTGGCAGCCGTGGAGGCCGACTTGGTCCCCAGAAGTCAGTGTGAGTTTGAAGACCCCTCTCACTGGCTCTATTATCTTGGTCCAGTGGACTGCTACTTAGAAATGGTCTAAAATCTTGGAAAAACATTGTGTGATCCAAATGGTCCCAGAGCTATTAAAAACCAGAAATAAATCACGTTAGGAAAAAGGAATCAATAAACATCTGGATTTTTTCAAGTTTTCTGTGATTATAAACAGCAACTGTGAACATTATTGTATGTGTCTCTTGCTGCAGAAGTACAAGAGTTTCCTTATTAGTAGTCAGTACAACTATTATATGGTCTATACATCTTCAACTTTACTAGGTAATGCTAAATTGTTTTGAAAGTAGTTGTACCAATTTACACATCCACCAAGAGTGCTTAAGAGTTTCCATTGGGCCACATCCTGGCAATCTGGTGGATAGAGAATGATGTCTCATTGTGAAGTCTTTTTTTGTTTTTGGTGAGTTTTGGTTTGTTTTGTTATAAGAACCAATAGGAGGGTTTATTTAAAATACATATTCTTTGGTCCTATGCCTGAAAGTAAATATAGGTCTGTGGTGAGCCTGAAAGACTCCCTTTAACATTTCTTGTAGGGAAGATTTGTTAATAATGAACTCCCTCAGCTACGGTTTATCTGAGTATGTCTTGATTTCTCCTTCACTGATGAAAACTAGTTTAGCCAGATTTTTTTTTTTTTTTTTTTTTTTTNAGTCAAGGGTTGAGATCCCCTTACCGGTCATCTTTTAAAAAAAAAAAAAAAAGAAAAGAAAGTACCCACAAGAAGGGAAAGTGACAGAAGAGGTAAATCAAGAAAATGCACTAACATGGAGGTCAAAGTAGTAGAGAATTTCAAGGAGGAAGAAAAAGGCCAAAAAAGTTGAATTCAGTGAATAGGATCCATAAAATAAACATTTTAAAGTATCCACTGGATCTGCAATTAGAAGGTCATCAGGGATTTTAGTGAAAGGTGGGCCACACTATAGTAGATAGAGGAATAATGGGAGATGAGAAAGGACACAAAGTAAACACAGATGCCTCTTAAGAAATGTAATTAAAATGAAAAGGAATGAGATTGGGCAATAACCAGAGCTGTGATTCTCAACACTGGCTACAATAAGAATAACCTCAGGAGCTTTTAAAAATTATCAATGACTGAACCTCACCCCAGACTAATTAAATCACAGTTGGGGGTGGAAGGGAATCAGTATTTTTTATTTTATTTTATTTTATTTTATTTTGTTTTTTTTAAAGATGACTGGTAAGGGGATCCTAACCTTTGACTTGGTGTTGTCAGCACCACACTCTCCCAAGCGAGCTAACCAGCCATCCCTATACAGGGATCCGAACCCGTGGCCTTGGTGTTATCAGCACCACACTCTCCCAAGTGAGCCACAGGCCGGCCCGGATCAGTATTTTTTAAAATACCCTTAGTGACATTAATGTACAGCCAGACTAAAAACCACAGAACTAAAGGGTAAAAAGGGTGGTTGAGGGGCATAAAGGGGGAAAAGGGAGCAGGAAGAGGAAAACAGATGAAACAAAATCCCAGAAAAAATAGGTAAGGAAAGTTTCAGGAACATGGGCTGACAGGCTTGCTTGCAAAAAAAAAAAAGAAAGGAAACTTCATCTCAGGAGACTGGAGGGAGAAAGCAGTGTTAATATAGAGAAGCTGAACAACACAGGGATTCAGGGGTTCATATGTAAAGCCCCAATTTTCATTTTTTTAAAAAGTTTATTAATTTTTTTTTACATTCTATGATGCTGCAGAGCAGTTGGGGGAGGGGTGAGGGAGGGGGAAGGAAATAGGACAGGAAAAGGAGGATGGAGGAGGGGCAGGGTTGAGGCCTGTGGCACCCCCCTCATTCCTGCAGGGGAGAACAGGGGACTTCCAGCAGTGGCTTGGTCATTGCTGAGCTGGATGCAGATGTCAACAAGGTGTGGCTGAAGCCCTCAACCCCCTACAGCACCAGCTCGGGAGAGCCAGAGCCCCAATTTTCATAATGGAGTATAAGTCAGCTGCTGAGAATCAGCTATTGGATTGGAAATTTTAGAAAGTGAAGTTTGGTGAAAATGCAAAATATTTTCTGAGGGAATACAAAACAAGAGACTAATCAAAAGCAGTGACAGTCTTATGGAGATTAAACGCACCTTACTATTCATAGGGGCACCAATGGACACATTTATGTGATCTTCTCCAGCAGTGCTTAACCATCTCCTAGTAGGAGAGCAAGGAAAAGTGGATCAAAGCACTGATCCAGAATTGGCAGTTTAATGGGTGGGAGGGGGAAAAAAAATAACACTGGAGGGAAGAGTTTAGATGAACTATAATTGGGAAGCTCAACAATGGGGTCCCAAACAGGTAGAGAAGGGAAAGTAATCTACATGCACTTTAACAGGTGGAAGACATGGTGGATTTACCTCTGGGCACCATAAGCTATTAAAACACTAAGATTCCACAGATTTTTGTCCCAGACAATCGCATTAAATCTGATTTCCCACATCCTGTATTTGCCTAAGAAGGAATGTCTGCAACTAACTTTGAAATTCAAAAAAATAAGATGAACAATGGACAGATAGATGTGCACATATGTGACAAAACAAGTATAATAAAATGTTAATAGTAAAGTCTAGAAGGAATATGGGGGGAGGGGGTGTTGGGGGATTGAAAACACTAGAACAGCACTGCCCAATATGACTTCCTCAGAGGACAGTAATGTTTTATAACCTGCGCTGTCAAATATGGTAACTACTAGCTACATGTGGCCACCGAGCCCTTGAAATGTAGCTAGTGGTACTGAGTAATTTTGAATTTTGAGTTTTATTAACTTTTAATTAATATTAATTTAAATTTAAATTTATATAGCTACATGTGGCTAGTGGCTGCCACATCAGACAGTGCAGCACTAGATTCATACAGCCCTAAGTTCAAGACCTGGATCCAACACTGGATATTACTTTATTTCTCTAACAGTTTGTTCTTATATAAAATGATAAGGGCAATAGTATCTATTACTTCATACAGATTAAATAAGATAAAGCAGACAAAGCATAAAGCACAGTCCTACACATATGGCAAACACTTAAAATTAATGTTTATTATTCCTACTAAATGGGGTGCATGAGATCAAGAACCACCACCTGTTTTGCTCACCAATGTTTCCTCAGTGCCTAGCACAGTGCCCTATACATAAAAGACACTCAATAAAGATTTGTTGCATGAATGTTTTTATAGTCACAAGACTTTACATTTATCTTATTAAATTTCATATTAAGTTCATTGCTCCAATCTGTTGAAATCTTTATGAATCCTAATGCCGATCAATATATTTGATATCCCTTTTAGTATCTTCTGAAATTTGATAAACATATTGCTATGATTTGAATTTGTCCTCCAAATACATATGTTGGAAACTTAATCCCCAATGCAACAGTGTTGAGAGGTGGAACCTTTATGTGGGTTCCTAATCAAAGTATGTGTTTGGCCCCATTCTCTCTCTCTCACATGTGCTCTCTTGCCCTTCCACTGTCCACCCTAGGCTGATGCTGCAGGAAGGCCCTTGTCAAGTGTGCGCCCCTCAACCTTAGACTTCCCAGCCTCCAAAACTCTAAAAAATAAATCTCTGTTCCTTATAAATTAGTCAGTCTCATGTATTTTGTGACAGTAACATAAAATGGGCTAAAACAGGCGATTGGTACCAAGAAGTGAGGCTGTTGATGTAACAAATACCTGAAAATGTGGAAGTAACTTTGAAACTGGGTAATGGGTAGAGACTGAAAGAATTTGGAGGAGCAGGCTAGAAAAAGCCTAAACTGATGTAAATGGAGCATGAAAGGCAATTCTAGAGAGGGCTCAGAAGAGAACTGTAGGAAAAGTCTGGAACTTCTTAGAGATGAGTTAAGTGGTTGTAATCAGAATGCTGATAGAAATATGGACAGTGAAGGCCATTCTGAGAAGGTCTCAGATGGAACTGAGGAACAAGGTATTAGAAACTGGAGTAGAGGCCATCAACCACCACCTGTTTTGCTCACCAATGTTTCCTCAGTGCCTAGCACAGTGCCCTATACATAAAAGACACTCAATAAAGATTTGTTGCATGAATGTTTTTATAGTCACAAGACTTTACATTTATCTTATTAAATTTCATATTAAGTTCATTGCTCCAATCTGTTGAAATCTTTATGAATCCTAATGCCGATCAATATATTTGATATCCCTTTTAGTATCTTCTGAAATTTGATAAACATATTGCTATGATTTGAATTTGTCCTCCAAATACATATGTTGGAAACTTAATCCCCAATGCAACAGTGTTGAGAGGTGGAACCTTTATGTGGGTTCCTAATCAAAGTATGTGTTTGGCCCCATTCTCTCTCTCTCACATGTGCTCTCTTGCCCTTCCACTGTCCACCCTAGGCTGATGCTGCAGGAAGGCCCTTGTCAAGTGTGCGCCCCTCAACCTTAGACTTCCCAGCCTCCAAAACTCTAAAAAATAAATCTCTGTTCCTTATAAATTAGTCAGTCTCATGTATTTTGTGACAGTAACATAAAATGGGCTAAAACAGGCGATTGGTACCAAGAAGTGAGGCTGTTGATGTAACAAATACCTGAAAATGTGGAAGTAACTTTGAAACTGGGTAATGGGTAGAGACTGAAAGAATTTGGAGGAGCAGGCTAGAAAAAGCCTAAACTGATGTAAATGGAGCATGAAAGGCAATTCTAGAGAGGGCTCAGAAGAGAACTGTAGGAAAAGTCTGGAACTTCTTAGAGATGAGTTAAGTGGTTGTAATCAGAATGCTGATAGAAATATGGACAGTGAAGGCCATTCTGAGAAGGTCTCAGATGGAACTGAGGAACAAGGTATTAGAAACTGGAGTAGAGGCCATCCTTGTTACAAAGTGGCAAAGAATTTGGCTGCTTATAGAAGGTGTAATTTTTTTTTTTTTTTTAAGATGACCGGTAAGGGGATCTTAACCCTTGACTTGGTGTTGTCAGCACCACACTCTCCAAAGTGAGTGAACCAGCCATCCCTATATGGGATCCGAACCCATGGCCTTGGTGTTATCAGCACCACACTGTCCCGAGTGAGCCACGAGCCGGCCCTAGAAGGTGTAATTTAAGAGCAATGAACTAGGATAGCTTGTAGAAGAAGTTTCTAAGCAAAATATTTAAGGAGCTGTAGGCTGGCCATGTAAAGAGTGAAAAGGTATATTCAGGAGTGCAAATCAAGAGTGTGGCCAAGTGACCATTTGCTAAAAACATTAGTACAAATAGAAAAGAGATAGGTACTATTGATCAAGAAAATGGGAGAATGAACCCAAAAGCATTTCAGAGATCTTCACAGCAAGTCAGAACTTTATGGGCAAGGTTTCCAGAGAGGTGCCTGCAGAACTCAGCATTCACTGCCTTGCATCACCTCAGGACTCTGATCCCCAAATTCTAGCACAGCTCTGCTTGGCCACCCCAACGATGGCTTGAGCAGGCCCAGGTGCACCTCAACCCACAGCCCTAAAAGGCACAAGCTATAAACGTTGGCAGCATCCATCTGGTGCTACCTCTACAGATGTACAGAGCACACAAACTGTGGGGCCATAGAAGCCTCCATAGCCCTCACTAGGGGCAATACCTAGTGGAGCCACGAGAATGAGGCCACCTCAGAGACCCCAGGACTTTAAGGCCACTAGCACGCAACTCCAGCCTGGGAAAGCTGCAGGCGTGAGACTCCAACCTGTTAGAACTGCTGGGTGGACTGAGCCCAACAAAACCATAGAATCAGAGATGCCTGAAGCCCTGGGGGCCTAACCCCTTGTCCCAGTGTGCCCAGGATGTGGGACATGTGGTCAAAGGAGATTATTCTGGCATCTTAAGATTTAATATTAGATCCAAATGGTCCCAGAGCTATTAAAAACCAGAAATAAATCACGTTAGGAAAAAGGAATCAATAAACATCTGGATTTTTTCAAGTTTTCTGTGATTATAAACAGCAACTGTGAACATTATTGTATGTGTCTCTTGCTGCAGAAGTACAAGAGTTTCCTTATTAGTAGTCAGTACAACTATTATATGGTCTATACATCTTCAACTTTACTAGGTAATGCTAAATTGTTTTGAAAGTAGTTGTACCAATTTACACATCCACCAAGAGTGCTTAAGAGTTTCCATTGGGCCACATCCTGGCAATCTGGTGGATAGAGAATGATGTCTCATTGTGAAGTCTTTTTTTGTTTTTGGTGAGTTTTGGTTTGTTTTGTTATAAGAACCAATAGGAGGGTTTATTTAAAATACATATTCTTTGGTCCTATGCCTGAAAGTAAATATAGGTCTGTGGTGAGCCTGAAAGACTCCCTTTAACATTTCTTGTAGGGAAGATTTGTTAATAATGAACTCCCTCAGCTATGGTTTATCTGAGTATGTCTTGATTTCTCCTTCACTGATGAAAACTAGTTTAGCCAGATTTTTTTTTTTTTTTTTTTTTTTTGGTGGCTGGCTAGTAAGGGGATTCGAGGCTGGCAATTTTTTTTCCTTTCAGCACTTTAAATATGTCATCCCACTACCTCTAGCCTCCATGGCTTCTGCTGAGAAAGCAGCAGAAATTAATCTTATTTAAGATCCTTTGTATGTTACAAGTTGCTTCTCTTTTGGTGCTTTCAAGATTCTCTCTTTATCTCTGGTGCCTGACAGTTTAATTATAATGTGTCTCAGTACAGATCTCTTAAGTTTATCCTATGTTGAATTAGTTGAGCTTCCAGGATGTGTAGATTCATGTCTTTTGTCAAATTTGGAATTGTTTTGGCAATTATTTCTTCAAATATACTTTCTGTACCTTTCTCTCTCTCCTCTCCATGATACATATGTTGATATGCTTGATGGTGTCCCATACATCTCTTGGGCTCTGTTCATTTTCTTCATTCTTTTTAATCTGTGCTCCTCAAACTGGATAATTTCAATTGATCTATCATTGAGTTTGATGATTCTTTCTCATGTCTGCTCAAATCTGCTGTTGAACTCCTCTAGCAAATTTTTCATTTCAATTATTGTAATTCTCAGCCCCAATATTTCTGTTTGGTTCTCTTTATTGATATTCTCTATTTGTTGAGACACTATTCTCTTGGTTTCCTTTAGTTCTTTGCTCATGGTGTTCTTTAGTTTTTTGAGCATATTTAAGACAGTTGATTTAAAGTTTTTGTCTACTAAGTCTAATACTTGTGCTTCCTCAGGGATAAGTTCTGTTAATTTCTTTTTTTTCCTGTAAATGAAACATGCTTTTTTTCCTGTATATGGGCCATATATTTTGTTTCTTTGCATGCTTCGTAATTCTTTGTTGAAAACTGGACATTTTGAAATATTAAATAAAAAACAGAAAAGACAGTAAAGGGGAAAAAAGAAAACAAAAGGAAAGAAAAGAGAAAAATGCTTTCCAAGTCATTGTTGATTGGCTGTCAGTGTATTCCTTCAACACTTAACCAGGACATTTACAAATATGTCTTAACTTTCACTTCCTGCTTGTGCTGAGCCCAAAGACGAGCCAGAGGTGAAAGCTAATGGTCTTCTTATGTCTCTTCTGAGCATTCATTCTGCACTGAGCATGCATGTGGCTTACTAGGTTCCAAAGCCCCTATTTCCACACACAAAAAAACTTCTCTCCAGTTTTTCTTCCCTGGCCTTCAATCTGTCTGTGGATTGCGCCAAGTGTTTTTTTTTTTTTTTTGGTTTTGGTTTTTGGTTTTTTTTGTCTCGGGTGGCAGTCCTTCGGGAAAACCCCAAGTCAGGTCAAAACAGAAAAACACAGGGCCAGCCTGGTGGCGCACTGGAGAGTGCGCTGCTTGGGAGCGCGGTGACGCTCCCGCCGAGGGTTCGGATCCCATGTGGAGACTGGTTCCTGCTCACTGGCTGAGCATGGTGTGGGCGCAACACCGAGGGTTGCGATCCCGTTACCGGTCAGTAAAAAAAGACAAAAAGGAAAAAAAAACCAAAACAGATAAACACAATACCTTAGGAACACGGTCCACTCTGCTCTCTCTGGAATCAGGTACTCCCACAAGGAACATGGGCTGCTGTCTTCAAGACCACCATCATGCCACAGAGGGAGGTGAGGCTAGGGTAAGTTAAAATGCTAAAAAGATCTCTTATTCTGTTTCAGTGTCCTTTCCCCTGGCTAAGTGTTTGCTTGGTTACTGTAAACGTTGGCTATCTTTCCAGAGTTCTGATAAGTTTGATTCTGACAGTTTTTGCCAAGTTTTTTGGTGTTCCTGCAGAAGGACAGCCCTGGAGATCCCTACTCCACCATTTCTGCTGATATCACCATTTCACTGTGGTTTTTAGTTTGCTTTTCCCCTGATACTAACAATGCTTTTAAACACCTTTTCATGTATATACCAGCCATTCATATAATTTCTCTTTCATGTCTTCTCTCATGTCTTTTTGTCCACTTTTCTGTTGAGATGGCTTTCTGATTGACTTGTAGCACTTCTTTACATATTCTGATACTAATCTGTCAATTACATGTATTACAAAAGTGTCTTCTCCCAATTATGGCTCATTTTTTCCACTTTTTTTCTGAAGGCTCTTGAAGTTTAATATTAACGTAGTTAAGTCCATTTTTTCATTATGGTTTGTGCTTTCGGGGTCTTAAGAAATCCTTCCCTAGCACAAAGCCATTAAAAATTTTCTCCAACATTTTCTTCAAGGTAAGTTTTAAAGCTTCACCTTATATATTTAAATATTTAATCTACCAAGAACTAATTTTTTGTTAGCCTAATATAGGGATCCAATTTCATTTGTTTTCCACACAGATAACCAGTTGTCCTAATGCCTTTTAATAAATAATTCCTCCTTTCCTTGCTGATCTGCAGTGTCACATCTATCATATTAAATTTGTACATGTGCCTAGGTCTATTTTGGAGATCTGTATTCAGGGCCATTGATTTGGACTGATACCACACAGTCCTTTTATTATAAACTTTATAATAGGTTTTGTCATCTCACAGATCAATTCTCCCCATCATGTTCTCTGTCTTCAAGAATATCTTAGTTGACTTCCAGTCAAGATGGTGGAACAGACAGTTCCCACCATCACTCTCTCCCACAAATCAACTAATTTACAACTATTAAAAAGCAACAACAGCCAAGCTGGGGCTGCTAAAGCTCAGGGGAAGAAGAGGAGAGACCTTCGGAGTGTACGAAGGCCAGAGAAGCCATGATAAGTGAAAGAAAAAACCCTTCCAACCATTTCGAGCCCCAGCCACTTCCAGGCTGGAGCTGCTGAGCACACAGAGCAGGAGCTGGCAAAAGCCACAGCTGTGCCTTTCAGATGAAGCTGCATGGAGGGAGCAAGGGAGAAGAGAGCCTTGGTGGCCCCCAGGCCAGTAAGACTACTAATAGGGTTCCCATGGACTCACACAGGAGCGAGGAGCCACAACAACTGAAAAAAAGGAGCCACTCAGAGGCCAGTGAGTTATTGCAAGGGACCAGCACACAGTCTGTCCCATGGGAAGTATTTACAGCATGGGCGGTGGAGGAGACGGCCCCACTGGAAGAACACTGCAACAAGTAAGGACAGCGCATCTGACCCCAATCAGCATAGGACCACTCAGAGAAGACTGGTCAGGAATATAGAATTGCATGGAGTGCAATTTGATAAAAAGTCTCAGGCCCAGACCAGTGTTTCTACACAACCCAGGTACATTGGATTTCATTAAACCTTGAAGTCCTATTAAGTCAACAATTAAAACCTGAGCTGCACAAAAATCCTTCCCCAGGGTATCAACAGCAAAGCAGCAATTTAGCTCAACCACAGAACTCAATTACTGGTTCCCACAGGAAATCCCCCCACTTGAGAAGTAAACAAAGGACAACAAATTAGTTCCAGTGCAGAGTTTAAGTGGTGGGAACAGCAAATAATACAACACAGAACTGAAAGAAGAAACAGAGTAGCCACAACCAGAGACAAAGTTTTATATTAACTAGTAAATGTCTCATTTCACCAAAGAACACCTATAACACCTAGAAGGACTGGAAGTCCCTAGACTACCAAGCCAGAAAGGGGGGAAAACCAGGCACACTGCCAGCACCACAACCGCCTGGGGTCCTGAGGCAAAGAGCCAGGGAGTGGACCTTCCACCCACAGCCGAGGACACCACCAGCGCCATGGGGTCCTCCCAGAGTCCTGAGGCTTGAAGCCGGGAAGAGGACCCTCTGCCCACAACCAGGCACATGGCCAGCAGCACTGGGCCCACCCAGGGTCCTGAGGTATGGATCTGTGGACTGGACCCCCTCCCACAAACAGGCACACCACCATCACCACCAACAACTAGGTTAGGAGCATGCCAAAAACATCACCCCATGTGGGTGGCCCACCACAATAACCAGAGCTGCTGCAAAAGTGGCTATACACCACAACCACTGTGCAGATGGTCCACCATCCACTGGAGTGCACTGTCACAAGTAGAGTCACTAGCAGAGACCAAAGAAAAGAAGAGGATGTCTATCTCCACAAAGCTCATTCCAGAGTGACAGAAGAAGCATCTGCTCTATGATAATATTGGGGGACCTGAACACACCTCTCAGCATTGGACAGATCATCTAGGCAACAAATCAAGAGTAACCATTACTCTTTCAGAGGGAGAGAAGAAATCTAGGGTAATTAGAGGGGGGAGGGAGAAGGGGATGAGGAGAGATTGAACAAGGCACATAAAGAATAAGTATGATTTGTAACAATATATATGCTAGTAATATTGATTTGATAACATATGTCAACGTTGAACCCTAAAAATATGTATAATCAATTATGATTCAATAGAAAAAAAAAAAAAATTTTTTTTGACCGGTAAGGGGATCGCAACCCTCAGCACATGTCATACGCACCACACTCAGCCAGTGAGTGCACCAGCCATCCCTATGTAGGATCCGAACCCGCAGCCTCAGCTCTCCCGAGTGAGCCATGGGGCCGGCCCTTAAAAACTAAATTTTTATTCCCATCTGTCTGTCTTTTATGTTTTATCTCTCAATATGGTCTAGACTCAGAGGTGGAGGGAAGAAGTGTGATCAATACTCAACCATCATATATAACTAGACATGTCTAACACAGGATCATACTTTAATATAGTGTAGACATGAAAGAATATGAAGTCATAAAATATATAATTCTTATAACTACAGAGAGATGACAAAAAGATTTATGACAATACTAAGTAAATTTTAAAAAGCAGAAACATAATATGGTATACTCTATGATTGCAAATGAAAACAGTTATGAGGCATGCATATAAGAAAAAAATAAATCTATAAAGCTACAATAAAGCAATGAGGATATAGGTGGTTTTTATTTTTTAAAAATTTTAATGTTCTAATACCTTTCAGTATCTATGCCTCAGAACAAATTCGAAAATGAAATGTACAGAGAAAAGGAGCTCTTACGACAGTGAAACTCAAGGTATTTTTCAATAGCTTTTTAGTTGCCATTATAATGTTGCTTTGCTTATGTAACAAAACAAATTTTATTTAAACAAATATAAATTAGACTGCTCAGAGTAGTCTGCACTCTTGTGTATACCCATGAGTTTTTTTTCCCAGGAAGCCATCTAATTTATTTTCTGCTAATCTGAGACAGCAGCCACAGCCACTCTTGCAACTGAAGTGATCCATTCAGGTAAGCTGAGACTCTAAGATCAGATGTTTCGCTGGCACCAGGGTCATGGTCAGAAGCTTTCAAGTAATCAATTAAACCCTCAGGTAGCTATGGGCTCACTTCCCCAGGTTATCATCAGGAACCTCAGTATAGCAACGTTTTTACTCTCTACAAACTGCTAATAACATTTTTAGATTCACTCTCCACTGACCCTCACACATTACTTAAACATTGCTCCCACTTAACTGGCAACCCACCCCCCACCTTCTCTTCATCCCAATCCACTTAATCTCCCCACCCCAGACCCACTTAAAAACAAAAAAAATAAATACTGATTTTGTCAGAAATTTTTTCTTGAACTAAGCCTCTTCTAATATGCCTGGTATTTTAAGAATTCAGCTATTAATAAATGCAAATTAGAGAAAATAACCTCTTCGTAGTTATTTTACATGCTTGTAAGCAGCTCTGGCTAAAGAAAAATACAGCAAAACTGAGAATAAGCCTTTGTTGAAATTACCAACTAAAATATGGAAAAGAAAAAAAACTTTAATTTTTATATGTAATTTTATTTCTAAGTTTTTTTCTCCAGTGACATGGAGAAATTTAAAGCCAATGAACACTATTTTGAGATAGTTTTTTTCACATCTTTTCTTATCTGAATTTCATCTACTCTTCAAGGCTCCAGTTTAAGTTTTACCTTCTCTATGAAGTCTTAATAATGGCTGAAATTTATTAAGCACTCACTACTATATGGCAGGCATACTAGGGTCTACACAACTAGCATATATCAACTGTTTTAATCCTCACAACATTCCTATGAAGTTAAGTATTATTACTTTCCCCAATTACAGACAAGGAAACAGAGGCACAAAGAGATTCTAAGTAATTTTGTCCAGGAAACACAGCCAGTAATTGGCATATCCAGATCCAATCTGGTTCCAGAAGCTGTGCTCTTAATCCCCTATGTTATATGATCTCTCTTCCTAAAGACTGTGGCCCACCTGATCTCTTCCTTTTACTGTAGTTGTTACATACACCCCACAATAAGTTAATTATACTCTCTGTATGCTTTCTTGTCTTCTTATTTGTTTTATATGCGTTTGCCCTTGCTCCCCAACTAAATTATAAGTTCCTTGCAGGCAAGGCAACCATGACACTGCTTCTTGCCCCTACTTCTAGCAGAGTGCTATGTATGAAAACACTCAATAAATACATCTTATCTATTTTTTTTAAATCCCTGGCAACTTCTATAATACTATAAAGACAGACTTTTTTCTAACTTTAAAGTGCAAAATATCGGGCCAGCCCGTGGCTCACTCGGGAGAGTGCGGTGCTGATAAAGTGCAAAATATCATTAAAAAAGGAGAAAACTTAAATATCCAGGCATGATGACAAAGGAATTTTACAAAGGGAAAACTGGGCATAATCAAACTCTTGCCACAAATCCTGTCACTGTTAAAGAACATGAAGTCACAGGCTATGACTCAGCAAAATTACTTTAACACCTGAAGGGATAGTTCATGCCACTGGTGTCAGATTTAGCATTACTAAAGTTAGGAAACTGACTACATACATTTATTTTTCTTCTTACTCTGTGAATCTCCTTCTGGTGATTCATACCTATAAAACTGACAGATTAATCTATTTCCATTTCTCAAAAGATTACTAAGACTTAAGGAAAATCAAATGACGTTTCTTCTGCATATGCATTATCAGTAAATGACAATCTATGTTATCAGGAATAGCACATACAAGAGGAAAAAAAATACTGAAATCAGAAAGGTTTCCAGGCCTGGCAAGCATAATATTTAAATAATGTTTTTCAGACCATCAAAATGAAAAAATAAAAACGAGGATTCAAAGACATGATCTGTCTGGAATCACACTCTAATCAACCCATCTACCAAGGCAGTTCAGAATTAACCAAAAAACTTAATACTAGATATTAGGAAGTACCATAGACCATAAGCAAAAGAAAACATCTTTAATAAAATAGTACTGTTACCTAAACATTCATCAAGTTTCCTGACTATAAACCTAACAACATCAAAATGTGGGGGCTACAGGTCTTAAGATAATTTTCAGACAACAGAGAAGAGAAGCTTAAGTATTTATGGGCTTCTTATTGAATATCACTTTTCAAATACACTGCTAATATAGTTTCAATTTACACAAAATAAATCGCAAAATATTATGCTAGCTCTAGACCTTCAGCTATCTCTGGAAAAGGCTAATATGATCTTGAAACACAAAGAAATTCTGATGAGATTTAACATATTTTTTCTTTCAGCATCTGTCAGCTTTCTAAAACTGAGCAAGCAGTATGGCAACAGTGGGTACAAATACAGAGCAAAAGCAAATCAGTTTTCTGTAGGCTGAGCTGGTTTATCCCTTCTGGGCTACAGTCTCTAAATGATTAAAAACAAGGAGTGTTAATGCCTCTGAATTGCACACTTAAAAATGGTTAAAATGGTCAAAAAACCAAAGAGAAGATTTTAGGTCAATGGATAAAGTGAAAAAATTACTCTGAATTTAATATAAATTGGTATTCAAGGATGTAAACGAATACTTTATTTTCAAGTCAGTTAACATTTTTGTTTTACCCCCCAAAAATATGGATGCCACATTATATAAAGTAGAAATTAATTACAGGTCCCATCTTGGAATCTGAAAGGTAAGTAAATATCCTATCCTTAATCATACTAAACTATCATGCTGATTAGAGGTAAACTCTAGAAAGCACTACTTCTGTCGAAGGTTGAAGACCACTTCATTGTGACTTCAATAACTACTTATCGTGGCCTGCTCTTTTATCTGGCTGTCATGCCACTAAAGCAGAGTCTGCAACACAGTACAAGGTTTATATTTTCACACCATATACACAATAAAGAAGCAGAAAACAGAACTGAAAACACTACCAGGTTTAAAACAGTACAGCTTAAGGCAATCACTTTCTCCTAATCAAGGATTTCTCAAAGGTAACATGCCAAAGCCCCAGCTACTGAAAGCACAGATCTTTCCAAGGGCTACTCTTGCCCACATTTTTCTTCTTTTAAGTTAAACTCTGATGTTTTGCCACACTGGGAAGTGAATATCTGTCATGATTTTAAAACACCCATCCATTTTCTACAGAATCCCTACAGCCAAAGGAAAACTTACCTCTGCAAAATGTGTTGATGTGCTATTGTCTACCCGGCTGCCACCACCACCTAAAAAACTAAAGAGAAAAAAAGGAATGAGTGGTGATTCTATTCAGAGGAACAACCTCCCCTCCCAGAAGCTAAATATAGAATTGCATAATGAGAACAAAGCCCAACAAGGAAAAATAACTCACCCAACATGACACCTACAAAGGAAATTATGAAGAACTGGCACATGGAAAAATATCATAACAAACCACAAAATCAAGTGGTTTTCAAGTGAATCAAGGCTAAGTCAAGGGAAAATTGGGGAGAGGGGCCAACACAGAAAAGGAGGAATGACCCACAGCCAGCAATGCAATTAAAATTTGATCTGGCAAAAGAAGAAAAACAAACAATTATCCTCAAAGAGGCTAAGAAAACAAAATAATGTTTCACTGAAAAAACATCCATTCAACCACTAGATAAACACAACATCTGAGGCTACAATAGTTAACATTTCTTGAGAGTAATTAAATATAGTAATGTAACTGGTCTGGTACTGTATTTAGCACATTATAAAAGGGTTCAATAAATATTTCCTCTTTGGATAGTTATACTATTCTTTGATTATCCTACCCACCCTTCAGGGCCCATGTCAAATGCTACCTACTTCCTCCATTAAGTTTTTCTGAACTCACCAACCAAATGAGACTCCTCAATACCCCTCTGCACTGTGACTTTGATTCTAAATTCTATTTTATAAATATCTAGGATTTGCCTCAGCCATGTCAACCCCTTTCTCTCCTTTCATAAATATAAATTCAAAGGGCAAACACTGTATTTCATTATACCTCAAATATATGTGGAGTGTTTATGATGTGTTGGAATTACACAGAGCACTCGTCACCTTTGAAAACCCTGCAATGTCATTTCCTACACTGATAACTCAAAAATAAAAGTTGTTGGGGCTGTCCAGTTAGCTCTCAGTTGGTTAGAGCATGGTGTTGGTAATACCAGGATCCAGGGTTTGATCCCTGTACAGACCAGCTGCCAAAAAAAAAAAAATAAGTTGTTGAATATCACATGTAATAATAATGGAAATGATAAAATAACTACCTATTCCCAAAGACGCTGAACAGTGGGTAGAAATATCAAATAATCCCATTGTCCCATGAAATTTGCAAAGGGAGGAAACTAACTGGCTAACACTTTGTGAAAAATGGAATAGAAAGAATCACAAGAACTGCTGGATACCATTTTTACTTCAAGAGACACACATTAAGTGCACAAACAATACATACAAACACTCACCCCAATGAAATAAAGTCCACAAACTACTACAAATAGCTTTCATTTTCAGGATTAAAACAATCCAGGCATTGTGCTGAGCTTATTAAGGAAACCAACACACCCTGGTTAATCTGAAACCAAAAGTGAAAAAGCAAAGCTAAAACCATTCTTTATGCAATCATTCTCAAGCCTTATTCTCTGATTAGAAACCACTTAACACCTCTATTTGTTTCAGAAGTTAAAAACACTTTTGTAAAAATCACTTCAAATGCATAGCAAGCCCCAAAGTACCTGTACATCTACGCCAAATAAATAACTGAACTACTACATACCATGAAAACAAAGTTGAGTGGCTGTGTATCCATTTACTGTCCAGGGCTTTTCTTTCCAGCCTTTACTACACACGTTTTAGGAATTAACATACCCTTGGTAACTGAAACCATCAACTCTACCTTTTGGGGTTCTGATTCACCTGAAACTCCCTCGGCATTCCCTTTCCTTAAAATCCCTTTGTATTTTAAGTGATAGAGCTAATCATAGAGAAGGGATAATAAAAACAACCACATTGTTCTGAGAAATTTTACAAAGCTTAAGAAAACTTACTAGGTGCCCCTCTAGATGTATGTTTAGTAGCAGATGGGGCCCATTACCCAACATTTACACGCACGGACTTCCTCTTATTAATTTTTCCCATCTATTATTTACCACTATAATTGCTAAGATTTCAAATCAGCAAATGTTTATAAATTTTATAAAAGGGAATACCTACTAGGTGCCCCTCTAGATGTATGTTTAGTAGCAGATGGGGCCCATTACCCAACATTTACATGCACGGACTTCCTCTTATTAATTTTTCCCATCTATTATTTACCACTATAATTGCTAAGCATTCAAATCAGCAAATGTTTATAAATTTTATAAAAGGGAATACCATGCTGTCTCTAAGACAGTGATTCTAAGAAAAAGATTTCTTCACTCATTTAACACTCATCTCTTTCAAAACACAACGATCTCTGCATTTGAGTAGTTGCTACCAGTCATACCTACACAGTACCTTTGACCTGCAAAGGCACAAACAAAAGAATTGTGAAGTCAAGTGAGAACAGAATCCATAGAATTCACAGTTCCCTGCTAGACAAAGATTCATCCTCCAGCTAATCACTATCCTCATTTACAACTACTTTGTATAAAAGTACCATCTGCCTAAAGAAACCAGGATTACTATTTTTAAATATTAGAAAAAAATAAACCCGTTAATTGCTTCCCCACAATTGATATACCCTGTTATTTAACGCATGCAAAGCATAAATGCCTGAAATAAGCATTTGATGCAAATATAATAGCACAAATAAAAAGCTATCCCAAGTTAGCATGCCATCCATACAAAATTGCTAATTTTGCCGTCATGCTAATCTTACAGGTTTAGTGTTGGTATTATATTATTTAAAACCAAGACTATTACATCAACATTTAAGTATTTATACCAAAATAGACCCATGCCACATATTGCCCCAGAAGCCCAGCTCATTTACACATAATTACCAATCATTAGTAAAATAAAACTAACAGTACATACTGTAAAATGTGTAGTTTTTCTGGTTGTGGAAAGGAACTTCAACTTTAGATTCTGCCAACAGTAACAGGAATTACTTGCAGGAGCAGTAAAGTAATTACTTGCCATTAAAATCCCCAGTAACTCCAGTTGGTACTTCTTCAACTGTCCAATCAATGTTTGACCAGAGAACCCCAAAAGAACAAATGTGCCATTATGTTTAGCAAAAAAAAAAAAGGCCATCCTATCAAGTCTATTCTACAATTTATTAAGATTTTATAGCTTTATTCATATTAACCAAGAAGAAATATATGTGTCACTTTCAGAAATATTTCCCATTTTTATCAGTTTTATATCTTCACTAACGCTAATAAGAACAAATTTTAAGCATTAAAAACCCAATATTATTATTATAGTGGCAAAGGGGCTGGCTGGTTAGCTCAGCTTGTTACAGTGCAGCCTTCTAACACCAAGGTCATAGGTTCGGATCCCTGTAACAGCCAGCCACCAAAAAACAAAACAAAACAAAAATATTATAGTGGCAAGATGGCAAAATTTGACAGCAATAATCTTAATATGAACAAGACTTCCTCAAAAGGCTTCCTCAAAGCAAAGTAACAATTGTTTCCCTGGCTAGACTAAGCCTGTTTACCTTACTAGATATCTTTGTCAGAAGTTGCTCCCTAGCCTGCCAAGGAAGTATAACAGCAATTTACCTTCAGGCAACAAAGTGGCCAATAAAAACCAACCAATAATCTAATAGAGTCACAAAGTCTCAGGAAATAAATGAAAATTTACCAGATTTACACTGATATGGGTACAGAGGTTTCCAAGGAATGCCACACACAATTAGGAGCAGTGGTTCTCATCACACTCACTATCACATCACTTTCCAAATTTTCCCATTTTTCTTTCCCTTCCCTCCCCTATTCTTTTGAAAGTAGACAAACAAAAACCACTTCTTTTAAGCCTTCTAAAACCCACAAAAATCGAAAAATCTCTCTCTCTCTCTCTCTCTCTCAGCAGAGAGTATAAGTTATAAAACAAATTCCTTTCAATTTATTCAGCCGGTGATAAGAGAAAATAGTTTTTTTTTGTTTGTTTTTCTTTCTTTTTTTTCTTTTTTAAAGAGATGACGCCCTCTTGCTTCCTCTCGCCATGTGATCTGCTTGTACCCACCAGCTGCCTGCCACTTTCTGCCATGAGTAGAAGCAGCCTAAGACCCATGCCAGATGCAGCTGTCCCAGAATTGTAAGCCAAATAAACCTCTCTTCTTTATAAATTACCCAGTCTCAGGTAATTCTGTTATAGCAACACAAAACGGACTAAAACAGAAAATTGGTACCTAGGAGTGGGGTGTTGCTAAACAGATAACTGAAAATGTGGATGCAGCTTTGGTACTGGGTAATGGGCAAAGGTTGGAGGAGTTTGGAGGACTTAGAAGAGGAGAAAAAGACAAGAGAAAGTTTGGAATGTCTTAGAGACTTATGTGGTGGCAAGCAGAATGCTGATAGAAAAGTGGACCATAAAGGCCATGCAGAT
>NW_007727984.1:258425-262206 GCF_000696425.1 Galeopterus variegatus | reverse complement strand
TGTGGTTCATGCAGCAGCCCTGGAGAGTAGAGGCCCGAAACCTGGGTGACATCCACGCTGTGTTAAGTCTGCAGGCTGGCAGGATGTGAGAGCAGTGGAGGTGTGGCATCCTCCACCCAGATTCCAGAGGATGTATGGAAAAGCCTGGAAGCCCAGGCAGAGACCTGCTGCAGGGGCAGAGCCACTGCAGAGGCCATCTATTAGAGCAACACAGAGCAGAAAAGTGGGGTCAGAGCCCCCACAGAGAGCCCCCACCAGGGAAATGTCTAGTAGAGCCAAGGCAGCAGGGCTGCTGCCAGGACCCCAGAACTGCAAGGCCACTGGTAACATGCAATGCAGTCCTGGAAAAGCCACAGGCACCAGCACAGCCCACTGGGCTTTTCCTGGCAGAGCTGTGGGAACAAGGCTGCCTGATGCTTTGGGGGCCTAGGTGCCGCAGTGTGCCCAGGATGCAGGAGTTCAAGTCAAAGAAGATTATTTTGGAGCTTTAAGATTTCATGTCTGTCCTGCTGGGTTTCAGACTTGTTTGGGGCCTGTTTCTCCTTTCTTCTGGCCTATTCCTCCGTTTTAGAATGAAAATGTATACCCAATGTCTGTTCCACCATTGTATCTTGGCAGTAGATAAATTTGGTTTTGTTTTTCAGGTTCACAGCTGGAAGGACTTTTGCTTTTGGTCTCAGATGAGACTTTGGACTTTGAAATTTTAAGTTGGTGCTGGAGCAAGCTAAGACTTTTGGGACTGTTGGGATAGAATGATTGTATTTTGTATGTGAGAGTGACATGAGTTTGGGGGGGCTGGGGCAGAATGATGGAGTTTGAATGTGTTGTCCCCTCCAAAATTCATGTGGAAATTTGATCTCCAATGTGGCAGTGTTGGAAACTAACTGATTGAGTCATAGGGGCTATCCTTCATGAATGGATTAATGCTCTCCCTGGGGGAGGGGTAGTGAGTGAGTTCTCACTCTATTAGTTCCTGCGAGAGCTGATTGTTTAAAGGACCCTGACACCTCCTCTCTCTTGCTTCTCTCTCTTGCTTCCTCTCACCATGTGATCTGCTTGTACCTGCCAGCTGCCTGCTGCTTTCCACCATGAGTAGAAGCAGCCTGAGGCCCACGCCAGAAGCAGCTGTAAGCCAAATAAACCTCTTTCCTTTATAAATTAAAAAGAAAAAAAATAAAAGAGATGACTGGTAAGGGGATCTTAACCCTTGACTTGGTGCTGTCAGCACCACGCTCTCCCAAGTGAGCAACCAGCCATCCCTATACAGGGATCCGAACCCGTGGCCTTGGTGTTACCCGCACCAAACTCTCCCAAGTGAGCCACAGCCGGCCCTGAGAGAAAATAGTTTGATGTCTGATTTATTCATGAGCTTATACAATACCTGGAATCATCTGTCACTTCTTCAATGAAGCCAGATTCACATCTAGGACAAATATATTCCTATAAAAGAAAAGAAGAAATAAATAAAATTTTTTCACAAGACAGCTAAGTATGTAGTTTCAGAATAACATGCAGTACACAAGCTGATGTTCTGAAATACTGTAGGTATTTGCTGACTCCCAGGATATTTTTTTCCATTATACTCTAGGGAATATAGAATTCCATAAGACCTTTGCAGAACGGCTCCATAACTACCTAAGTGGTTCCCACTGAGAGCTAAACGGAGGGTATCAAAGATTTTTTTTTTTAATTTGGGTTGATTTATTTTTTTTAACTGGAATGAATTCATCTTCTAATTTAATCTCTTCAAATCTAATGAAAAAGCTCTACTACATATATCAGAGCAGTAAAATATAATATTAATCAGTATAAAACTGCTATTTTTTTACTATGTACATACGAGAGACATAAACTGAATCATAGCATAAATTAATTTGTAGACTAGGAAATTAGGTTGAGGCTTTATAATATTTCAAATCTATTTTCTGATTACCAAGGGTTCCAAATAAAACTTAATATTCTCAGGTATTCTAAAGAAATGGTCATTCAAGTAACCCAAATGATTCCATTAAATCAGTTTCTATTTCCTTTAGTAATAAATCTTTCTTTTAAATAATATCAAGCTTTGGAACAAGAAAGAATACACTTTAGAGATTGCTAATTACAGTTTTAAAAAAATATATTTTAACTACTTATTAAAATAGATGTGGGAAAGACATTTGCAACTATTTTTATGTACCCTATATTTTCTGAACCCTAAACTTTTTTTTATCCAAAGGTGATGTAAGCAGTACATGGCTGTTCAAACAAAGATAGAATGGTAATTCAAACATTCAAATGCTTTCTTAAAAGGGATATACATAAAAAAAGACCAATCCCTCATGTCAAGAAGATTAGTTTAATGAGGAGACAATCAAACCAAGAAACAGCAGAATTTAATAAAATAATACCAAGGTCAAGGGTCTGGATCCCCTAACCTGGAAGCTGCCAAAAAAAAAAAAAGGCCAGTCATAAAAAAGAAGAAAAAAAAAAATGCTCAGCCCTCCTCGCAGCCATGTGATACCCTGTACCTCAGGACTCAGGACTCTTCAGAACATCCCCACCAAGAAGGCCCTTATCAGATACACCCCCACCCCCAGACCTTGGACTTCTCAGCCTCCAAAATTGATCCTATCAAGGATACCACATTACGCTTAGTGTTTTATTTGATTTTGCTTCTGATTAAGATTTTAGTTGAATGAACATCTAAAACAACAACAAAGAGAAATGTTTGATATACACTGATTAGCTGTTCTCTTGGTGTCTTCTACTTGTATGGCCTAGAGATGGACATTACAGAAGATGATTAACTACAGCACAGCTGAAGAAGCAAAGGTCTTTGGAGTCAGGCAGAACTGGTCTAACTTTTACTCCCTGAAGGATACTGGACAAGTCTCTGAGCCTCCCTGAATTTCAGGATTCTCATCTCTAAAATGGGAGAATAACTAATCTGCAAGTTCTGTGGATAAAGTGAGTTTGGCACAGGGTACAATTCTGGTGTCATTTCAGTTTTGGTGGCTGTTTTCCAGGTCCATATGGTGCTACTGTCCCTCAAGTTAAGGACGGCCTAGGTCTTGTCATGGCTGTACCATTGGTGCTACCCTCCTGCCACTTTTGTTTCATGCCCAGCTGAGTCTCCTAACATGTACACACTTGAATGTGCTTGGAGTATTATTTAATAGCAGCCTGTTTTCCTGCTCTAAGGGAAGACCATCTGAGATCCAGTGTTTTGATCGTACTGCTGAGATGGGATTTAAAACACACACCCTAATTCAGTTGTTACAAGCTGGAGAAAAATTACACAATACATGTTCATCATAGAAAAATTAGAGTGTATGGATAAACAAATGGAAGAAAATAGAAATCAGCTGTAATCAGACCGACCAGAAAAAATAAATAGAAGCCATAATCAATGAACATTGGAAATAAAAACAAATAACAAAGTTTGCCTATGGGAATCAGAGAAGGCCTTGTCTGAAATGAAGATGTAAAACATTAGCGTCCTTTGTTCAATGAAAAAGAAAACTATGGCTTTAGGACCACGATGATAGAATAAAGCATTCATGGAGGTTGGAGGGGAGTGGTATGAGCGTGGATATTCAGGATGGGCAGACAGGGACCAGACTGCGCAAAACTTCAGATTACCGTGAACTTTACCCTACGGATCAGAAACTCTCAACCTTTAAGACACACCCGTAATGGGCATACTGTGAATTGCTCCAGAAAGAAAGTAATCTGGAGACCATATAAATCCCTGAGTCCCTCCCTCTACTCTCTCACCCCCCCCCCCCCCCCCCCCCCC
>NW_007727984.1:243715-258109 GCF_000696425.1 Galeopterus variegatus | reverse complement strand
CCCCCCCCCCCCATCCTCCCAGGTAGCTGTAACTCCATTCCTTTCTCTCCCAATAAGAAAGTTTATTTGAAAGCAAGTGAGACTGACTTTAGAAGGCTAACCTTAAATCTATTCTAATGTCTAAAATTAAAACAAAATCAATCAGAAAATGTAATTCATCAAAATTCCTCTTCTTTTTTCTCTCTCTCATTCTCTTTGCTTTAAATATCCCTATTTGCCAACAACTCCAAATGTGTATCTCCATCCCAGTCCACTCTTCTGAATTCCAGATTTGTTTATCCGCATATGTACTCTCTCTTACACATTGTCTCTCTTACATATACAAACACCCACCCTCAGGAGGTGGCATACCAGTCTGCTCACACTGGAAACCTAGGAGTCATACCTGACACCCCTCTCTTTCACATTCCACTTCCAAGTCCTGGCACTCCTAATTCAAACACATTTCTCAAATCTACCAACTCCTTGCTCCACTGCCACCACCATAACCCAAGCCAGCACTGGTTCCAAGCACTGAATACCTTCCCTCTCAAGTCACATCCTGCTTCTCTTTTAGCCCTTTCCTATCTGTTCTGCATACTGAAGTCAGAACGATCTTTTTTAATACATAAAGCAGACCATGTCATTACCCAGCTTAAAACTCTTCAACTATTTCCCAAAACACATAGAATAAAATCAGACTCTTTAATATGACTCACAAGGCTCTGATTCAGCTGGTCTCTGCTCAACTTCACAACCTCATTTTAGGCTAGCCTCTCACTCTCTCAATGAATTCCAACTACATTAGCCTTCTTTTAATTCTTCTAACTCAAGCTCATCGCTGTCTCAAAGGGTCCTGTAACTCGAACATTATTCTCCTAACATTCTGCAAGGCAAGGGGTTTCTAATACTTTAGGTTGCCATTTTAGTATCACTTTAGAAAGGCCTTCTTTTATCATCCAATCTAAAGTGATTTCCTCGTTATTATTTTCCTCTATGGCACCCTGTTCATTCTTTTATAGCACTTATAATTTGTAATCATATATTTGTTTCATGCTTTGTTAATGTCTGTTGCTCCACTCAGTAAACTTTAAATTTCATAATGGCAGAGTCCACATCAGTTTTGTTTATGACTATATGCCTAAGACAGACAGGTCTTCAATAAAAATTCACTGAATAAATGAACATGAAATTACTTGCCACACACCTTACAACTAGAAGGAGTCAAGGAACCTGAATCTAATAGGGTCAGAAAACGGACAGAGTGGAAGTTAAGGAATAAAAGATATGGAAACTTAAGAAGTTGTGGCCTGATCATAGGATAGTAGAGCCTGAGATTTCAAAAGTAGAACTATTCTGCATGGTCAGAAGGTCCAAGATGCATCTATGGGAGTAGATGGCTGAGGTGGAGTAAGGATGAAGCTCTTTAGAGTTAAAAGACCTACACTGATACTGAACTTTCAAAATGATGTTTGGAATTGTGGTGAAGAGAGGATCACTTCAAAAGGCAGAGTACCGGCCAGCTGCCCAAAAAAAGAAAAAGAAAAACATAGAAGAAGAGGGCAGATTTCACAACTGGGAAGATAAAAAGTTCTCTGAAGCAAGAATCAAACTGATTTAGAGTAGAAAAGTGTACAAGCCCTCTCTTCATGATCCCAGGCATGGTTCTAGAAACAAGGCTGTCAGCCACCACAGTTCCTCCACAGGAACAGGACACTTCAGAGGTATAAACCAAACTGTAGAAGTACTATACGGTTTGAAGTGACAAATACTCCTTCCGTTTACAAGCAGTAATCAAACCTTTCCAAATAATTCTATTTTGATTATAGGGAAGAGAGGCCAAAACTCTTTTCAAATGCTCTGTTAATCATTCTTGATAAAAGAAGTTAATTATAAAACAAACAAACCTCACAGCCGTGGACTATCCCTCCTGCAATCAACATTACAGGAAATACAGAGAACTTTTTAGAATTCACAAGCTCTTGTCAAAGACAAGTCTTGTTGTTTATAAAAATACATTTAAAGAGACGAATTTTTAAAGAAAACATTTTATTTGGGAAAACAGAATTGCAAGTCAGGGTGCACAAATAGACTGGGATGGTCTCTGGAACATTCAAAGAACAAAGAAAGGGTTGGGAGTTTTACCAGGGAGAGAAATGCTAGGTACTGTTTTGAAAGAAAGCTCATTGGCACAAGCGAAGTTTTGATTGGTGAGTGACACTGGTAAGTAAAACCAGTCTTAGAGTCATGGCAGATCATTTTAGCAGCTACTACGTAAAACCAGTCTTTGGGTTTCAGCACGGCATTTCAGCAGTTGGGCTTTCAGAAAATTCTTGGAGCAGGTAATATGTGCCCTGAGTGCTTTTTCTCCCTGTCCTATTGACTCTCATTTAGTTTGTGTATGACAAGAATGACCCAATTTGAATGACCAACTTTCATACTCTCCTTACTCTATCAAAGTAAGAAGTGCACACTCGTCTCTTACATACTTTTAATAGTCTGATTTCAGAACAAAGTCTGGTCTCAGAAAACTATCTCATTTACATTCCTTTAATCTACCTCTTACAAGTCTGAAAACTCCAAAATAATATTCTAAAGATATTATATTTTATTTAAAAAGTAAAACAACAAAATATTAATTTCCTGTTTCTAGATGTTCTTTTTAAACGCTTCATATTACTCCATTTACTAGCACCAGTTTTCTTCAGGATTCACATTAGTAAATAACTTTCCCATGATTTCCAGTTATATCAAGGGTCCACCCCTTCACTCTAACAACTCAAAAATTTTATCAGTTGCTTCAAACTAATTTGGAGACAGGGTGTTGGGTGAGAAGAGAGATGAAATTAGACTGGATGTAAGTTGATAACTGTTGAAGCTGAGTTGATAATTGTTGAAGCTGTATACATGTGGATTTGTTACACTATTCTCTTTACATATTTTTGTGGTAAAAAAACACATAAAATTTACCATCTTAACTATATTTAAGTGTACAGTTCAGGAGCATTAAGTATATTCACATTGTTGTGAAACAGATCTCCAGAACTTTTTCATCTTGCACAACTGAAACTCTATACTCTCTAAACAACAACTTCCCATTTCTCCCCACCCTGTATAGCCACATTCCCTCATAAGCACCAATCTTTCTGTTTCTATGAATTTACAATTTTAGATACCTCACATGTAAGTGGAATCATACAGTATTTTTCTTTTTGTGACAGGTTTATTTCATTTAACATTACGTCCTCAAGGTTCCACATTGTACCATGTGACAGGATTTCCTGCTTTTTCAAGGCTGAATAATATTCCATTGTATGTATATACCACATTTTGTTTAGTTTGTTTATTCATCAAAGGACACCTGAATTGTTTTCACCTCTTAGCTATTGTGAATAGTGCTGCTATGAACATGGGTGTTCAAATATCTCTTCAAGACCTTGCTTTCAATTCTTTTGGATACATACCCAGACATGGGATTGCTGAATCATATGGTAATTCTAGTTTAAATTTTTGAGGAACAGTTGCACTGTTTTTACAGTCCCAACAACAGTGCACAAGGGTTCCAGTTTCTCCACATCTTCACCAACATTTGTTATTTCCTGTTTTTTTGAGAGTAGCAATCTTAACAGGTGTGAGGTTACATATCATTATGATTTTGACTTGCATTTCTCTGATGATTAGTGATATTGAAATCTTTTCAAATGCTTGTTGGCATTATCTTTGGAGAAAATGTCTATTCAATTTGCCTGTTTTTTAACCCAGTTATTTGATTTTTTGTTGTTCAGCTGTAGTTCTTTATATATTCTGGATATTGACCGTTTACCAGATAAATGACTTGCAAATATTTTCTCCCATTCCAAAGGCTGCCTTTTCATGCTGTCGTATCCTTTGATGCACAAAAGTTCTAAAGTTTGATGTAATCCCATTTGTCTACTTTTGCATTTGCTGCCTGTGCTTTTAGAGTCATATCCAAGAAATCACTGCCAAATCCAATGTCATGAAGCTTTTCTCCTACATTTTCTTCTAGTTTTATAGTTTGGGGTCTTATGTTTATATCTTTAATCCATTATCGGTTAATTTTTGTATATGGTATAAATAAAGGGTCAACTTCATTGTTTTGCTTATGGAGATCCAATTTTCCAACACCATTTGTTGAAGAGAGTGTCCTTGGTCCATTGAGTGGTCCTGGCACTCCTATCAAAGATCATCTGACTACATATGTGAGAGTTTATTTCTGGGCTCTCTATTCTATTCCACTGATCTATACTTGTATATCTACCTTTAGGCCAGTACCACACTGTTTTGATTACTGTAGCTTTGTAGTACTTTGAAATCAGGCAGTGTGAGTCCTCCAACTTTGTTAAAAATTCTTTTTCAAAATTGCCTTGGCTATTCAGGGTCCCTTGAGATTCCACATGAATTTTAGGATGACTTTTTCTTTTTCTTTTTTTTTTTTTTTTGTCTTTTGTCTTTTTTCCGTGTCCGGCAACGGATCGCAACCCTCAGTGTTGCCCCCGTACCGGACCGGGGACCGGGATCGCAACCCTCGGTGTTGCTCCCGCGCCTCGCTCAGCCAGTGAGCGGGAACCGGTCTGTATGTGGGATCCGAACCCTCGGGCGGGAGCGCCACCGCACTTCCCAAGCGGCGCACTATCCAGTGCGCCACGGGGCCGGCCCCTAGGATGACTTTTTCTATTTCTGCAAAAAATGTTGTTGGGATTTTGATAGGATAGCATTGAATCTGAGGATTACTTTGGATAGTACTGATATCTTAACAATATTAAGTCTTCCAATCCATAAACACAGGATGTCTTTCTATTTATTTGTGTCTTCTTTAACTTCTTTCAGCAGTGTTTTATAGTTTTCAGTGTACAGGTCTTTCATCAACTCGGTTAGGTTTATTCCTAAGTATTTTATTCTTTTTGATGCTACTGTAAATGAATTTGTTTTCTTAATTTCTTTTTCAAATTGTTCATTGTTAGTGTATAGAAATGTAACTAATTTATGTGTGTTTATTTTGTATTCTGCAACTTTGCTGAATAAGATCATGTCACCTGTGAACAGAGATGATTTTACTTCTTCCTTTGTAATTTGGATGATTTTTATTTCTTTTTCTTGACTAACTGCTATGGCTAGTACTTCCAATACTATGTTAAACAGCAGTGGTGAGAACTGGCATCTTTGCCTTGTTCATGATTTTAGAGAAAAGCTTTCAGTCTTTCACCACTGAATATGAAGTTCACTGTGGGCTTTTCAAATATAGACTTTTGGATGTTGAGACAGTTCCCTTCTATTGCTAGTTTGTTAGAGTGTTTTTATCATGAAAGATTGCTGAATCTTGTCTAATACTTTTTCTGCATCAAGATGATCATATGGTTTTTATCCTTCATTCTGTTAATGTGGTATTCTCTCTACTCTGATGTGTTTGAAATTTTCTATGATAAAGTTTGTTTTATTTTTTAAGTTTAAAAAGCCTGAGAAACACAAGTCAAGAAAATGTTAACCAAACCATGTATGTACTGAACAAACTATGACCACCCAAAGTAAAAGTAGGACATTAGAAATAACCTATTATGTTAGAGAATTAAGGGGGAAGGCTACTTGTAAGTACTAAACACCTTTGATATGCTTGATATTGTCTATTCTCAACCACTCTGCAAGGAAAATATTGTTATTTCTATTTTACAAACAAGAAAGTGAAAAGGGGGAAGGCTACTTGTAAGTACTAAACACCTTTGATATGCTTGATATTGTCTATTCTCACCCACTCTGCAAGGAAAATATTGTTATTTCTATTTTACAAACAAGAAAGTGAAGCAAATTGTCTACGGCAGATGATTTTCCAAAGATGGCCCCAACAAGGTCTCCCAACCCACATCCTCTTCTGCAATGTGACCTTCCCACTTGCTTTTAAGAGATGGGAGTCCAGGGGCTGGCCGGTTAGCTCAGCTGGTTAGAGCACCACCTTGTAACACCAAGGTCAAGGGTTCGGGACCCCCTACCAGCCAGCCACATAAAGAAAAAAAAGAAAAGAAAAAAAGAGATGGAGTCCAATTATCCACCTCTTTGAATCTGGAAGGCCCTGTGACTTCTTTAACAGATAGAATACTGTGTCATTTCCAGAGCCCTTAACTGCCTGACAGCTTCTGCTTCCTAATTTTTGGAATCCTGGGCAACCATATGATAAATCCAGGCTACTCTGCTGGATAGAGAGGCCATGTCAAAGATCAGAGCCATCACACAAGTAAGGGGAAAAAAACATCTCTGAGGTCCAGCCTAGTAGATTCTTCAGATGGCTCCATCTCCAGGCATTATCTGATCACAACCATGTGAATGACCCTAAGGTAAGAATTGACCAGCTGAACCCTGTTAATACACAGAAATGTGAGAGATAATAATTGTTGTTTTAAGCCACTAAATTTTAGGTGACTTGTTAGGCAATAATAGAAAACCAGAACACTGCCAAAGGGATGAAAAAAAGCTTTAAACCTTAGTCTTTCTTGAATCCAAAACCCTATATTCTTTTAATTACACCATGTTGTTTAAAGTAACTGATTTTAAAGGAAGGAACAGTAATTGTAATTTGCTGAGGGTTGAACAGAAAGGTTTACAGCAGGCCTAGATGAAGCCTTGGGAAATTCAGCAGCCATTCAGACTATTGTCCCCTCCCCATCCCCCACAGAGTATTACTCTGGTGAACACACAATCCAGGGTCTGAACTTCAACCTTACAAGCTCAGAAATCTAATGTGGCAGAACAAGAGACGACCTGTTGCTTGGAGACTGGCATAAAACAAAATTTGGAGGCCATATATATATAAAACCCAGAATGCCAATTTACTTCATTACAATGAAAAAGAATTATCAAGTAGCCCATTTACTTTTATAATTTAGCATGGTCTTTCTCATGGCACAAACGAAAGAGTTTTGGAATCAAAGAGCTGAATTCCAATCTCAAGTCTCCACTTATTAGCCATCAGGTCTTGGGGAAGTCACATTACCTTCAACTTCCAAATCTGTAAAATGGAGATGCTTGACTCACTTCTATATGGCTATAAAGAATAAGATGTTTACATTTACATATAGCAATTATTTAGCTATATTTTCTTAGTTATAATCACAATTTAGTCAACGCCCTACACTGAGATTACAACTATCTCTGGATTTTAAGTGTTTATCACTTGGGTCACTTCTAAAGATGGCTAACTTTACATTTTAACTTTTCCTAATTTTTTTTTCAGAGGTAATCTTAAATTTCAATTTAGGGGAAACTTCCATGAATTAAGGAAACTTTGGAAGAATCAAACAGAAACCAAACACAGTCTTTCTATCTCCACACACCTCCCCACACCCAGGCCTTAGTATCATCCTGATATATTCAGATACAGAGTTCTGAATTTTAAGCATAAGGGGTATGTGTTGGGGTGGGGAACAGCGGGGAGAGCAGAAGACAAACCATAATAATAAATTAAGTGCCCATTACATGTCTGGCACTATGGAAATCTCTCCTCTGCTTACACAACATATTAATACCTCAAGTCTCCATACCCAACTTCCCTCTGAAATATTTCCAATGCACACAGCATGCAGCATAGTCACAAAACCTTACCCCCCAAAGTTCAGTCACTTCTATCAACCCATCAGTAAAAGAAAAGCATAACAAACCTAAGTTACTTACCCAGAATCACTGGAAATAGCAACCCGGTTGTTTCCAGCAAACTAAGGTACTTTTCTCTGAGGATCTGAAAGTTTATTATGTACAACTCTAGTGAAGATAATATCAGGTACACTTGAATGAACTGTCTCAGACTTTCCACTCCCCGTTTCATCTAAAAATACCCTCAAGCAGAAATATTTTTCACCACTTAATAGTCTGAATCAGGAACAACTCCCTAAGCATAGTTTAGCCCTGATGTTTACCCACTTAAAATAACAGCACAAGTGAACACAAAGCACTGGGAATACAGGAAGAAAAGGGAAAGGATGGTTTTAATGCACTATTTTCTTTTGTTTCCTATATTTCAAGGGATCAATTATCACAATGTGTGACATATCTTGACAGGATAATGAGCTACAAGCCAGGGCCTATTTATATCATGTCCCATAATGTGAAACATACTCTTGAATCTTATACAAATTTGTATCCAAGACTTACTGTTTCCTAATTCCATAGCTTTGCTTTCCTACATCTTCATTATCAACTCTAAGAGTTTTTTTTATTTTATCTAAAACAGAAGAAGCTTATTTTGTCTAGTCTGACAGAGTCGAAATCTAAGACCACAATATTTAGTCACATCATACTGTTCATATTCTCTTTGAGTATCACATGGTAAAATGCTTCAGAAATTCCTAGTTAGAAGAATTAGGAACAACAAAATGTTTGAAACACATCACAGCTCTTAAGCCAGTACCCACCACACCCTTAATTCATGCCAAGTCACGTCTCTAGGTTAACAACCCTGCTTTTTTCTAAGAGAATGGTTCCCTTTTCAAGACAGGTTAAACTTTTTCTCTTTTCAAAAGCATCAAGTGAACTTCAAAACAAAGACAATAGAACTTCTGAGATCTGTTCCCAGTTCTACTATTATCTTTAAGGTCATTGTGAAGACCTGTTTCTAGAACACAAATGCTGTCCTAACTGACTTGTCTCCCCTGACTCTCAGGAAAATAAGGAAGTCATCTCTCTCATTCATGTGGCCAACTACTCACTTAAAAAGAGAAAAGTTTCCAGTTGAAGCATTTTGAAAGCAGTTCTCTGAGCTCAAGAAGTCTTAAGCAATTGTTCTCTTGGCTACTAATAAGAAAGAAAACCAGTTTATAAAAAAAAAGAAAATATTAGACCACAGTTCTAGTGTCATACAAGGATACCTACACAATTCTGAATACTGTGTCAGGAACCACAATTCAGTTCCAAGCCAATAAAACTGCCTTGATTTATGGTCTCTCACTCCCTGAGAATAGTAACATTCACAACTTTCATCATTTTGTTTCTTCATTCCAATCCATGACTGAACACTGATATTATCAGAGAATCCAAACAGGAATGTATAATCAACCAACCTTCTTTTGCTCATTGTGTACCAAGGCAGAAAATCAGGTCACCGGACAAAGCGTTATTTGATATAAGCTTGATCAAATGAACAAGAAGCCAAGTTTTCTACGGAAAAAAATAGATGAAACTGCAAAAATTATCAAAGAAAAAGTTAACCTCATACAACACAATATATCCAGAAAAGCTATAGTTGTATGTTTTTTGCTTGCTCACACTGAAGGTAGCAAGAAAATGAACAATCCAGTAGCACAGACATAAAATGGTAAATGATCTAAAAAGTATAAACCTTTAGTTCTGATGTGTTCCACAATACTTTGGAAGTAAAATTTATCTTCTTACTTTCAGCTTAGGCTGATAGAATCTTCTTTAATAAATTGACATCTATTCACTCAGCAAATATATTTTAAATACAAGCACTGTGCAGAAAGAAAAATAACCTGGGATTAAATGTCACTGAAATTACCTACAAAGTATATGTTCTGTTAAAATCACACTTCCACTAACTATATTCTAGTAATTAAGAAAGTAAAGGCACATAAAACAAACTTCTGAATATCCTAATCTTAGGTACTTGGCCTCAAAATAAGGACTGAGCAGTGTTTCAGAACAGCCTAAGTGTTTAAGAGTAATGAATATGAAGCTAAACAAAGCTGGCCTGGTAATCATTTCACTGTGTATATATCAAAACATCATGTTGTCCAGCTTAAATACACACACACACAACTAACTGTACTGGAAACACAGAATAGCAAACCAGCTGTGTGATGTTGGGTAAGTCACTTCTCTAAATGAAATAGTACCTGTAACATAATAAGTTCTCAAAAAACTGCAGGTTCTAGTAAATTCCTCTGAGAAATTTAGATGTGGAGTATTTCTCAAACCATGTTCCAACAAGGTATTATTCACTGGTCTGCTAAGGGGAAAAAAACAGATCTGGAAAAGGCTGAATTAAACATAATTAAGCACACTGCTTTACTGAATGACTTTTCAGAACCATTAATATGCTATTCTGTGTCTTAAAAAAGGAAGTAGAGGGATGGATACAGGTAAAAGATTTTATATGCAATATTTTACCATATGGAGTATTTCTCAAACCATGTTCCAACAAGGTATTATTCACTGGTCTGCTAAGGGGAAAAATACAGATCTGGAAAAGGCTGAATTAAACATAATTAAGCACACTGCTTTACTGAATGACTTTTCAGAACCATTAATATGCTATTCTGTGTCATAAAAAAGGAAGTAGAGGGATGGATACAGGTAAAAGATTTTATATGCAATATTTTACCATAATTCTGAACTCCTATTAAATCTCCTGGCACACAGTTTGATAAATGTCAATTTAAACTACTGATTTGCAGACTTTTAGATTCCACAAAGCAGTTCAATTTTAAAATTAAAAACTTGGGGGCTGGCCTAAGGTTAGCTCACTTGGTTTGAACATTTTGCTGATAACACCAAGCTCAAGGATTCAGATCCCCATACCAGCCAGCTGCCAAAAAAAACGAAAAAATTGGGAACCTGCAATGGATTGCCAACTTTTTCATTTTGCCAAGTAAAAACATGTTTTTTTAAAAAAATCATCACCTATCACCATCATTTCATTTAAAAACTATCATTTTAAAACGAAAAAGATAGGATAAAGCACAGACCTTTAAATTAAATTAAACAACAGACCTTTAAATTAAATATATTTAGCACTGTCCTCCTTTCTACCATGTACCCAGCAATCCAGAATCTCTGATTTTGACCTCTTCATCAAAATAAAAATAATACTTGGTATTCGAGTATTGACTTTCCATCAATGAGATAAGAGAACATCACAAGTATGATCTAATTTATCTCACCACAGTGACATACAAGTCAGGAAACATCACATACAAAATGGTTGTTAAAAGTAGCCAGTGAACATTACAAAGAAAGAGAACAGTGAGCTAACTCAACAGAACTTTAAGAACAAAACAACTTAAAAGAAAAAGAAAGATGAATATATATAAAATAGTCCTGAAAAGAAAATTATCCCACTCCAAGTTTACCTGTTACTGAATTCCAAGTCTTCAAAAAAAATGGAGTTTTAATTTATTTAGTCAACATTACCAGCATTAAGAATGTATTGCTTTGTTTGAATTAACAAAGGAAAATGTTGACATTGCTTTGCATTACGTCTTCTATCCAAACATTTTCAAGATCGTTCATTATCATAAGATAAGAGAATATATGTGCTAATAGTCCGCAACTCATCTAAGAGACTGTTTCTGAGGTAAAATTTTTATCTCAGTCAGATTAATTCAGTGGTTATCACATAATCTTCTGTGTGAAAAAAAAAAAAAAAATCCCCCTACACAAAATCCAAAAATACCCAAAAGCTCAAATCACTAAACCATATATATTGAATAAACACAACTGCTTCATTTTCCAGATAAGGAAAACTAAGGCCCTGAAAGTTTCAAAAATTTGTTTAAAGGCTAAAATAAAAATTTTCCCCCCACAGTGCTATAATACTACTCATATATAATTAATAAAATAAATAAAACCAGATAATAAAAAGGGCTAACAGTTGCAAAATGAGGGCTAGTGTTTAGTTCTACAGTTTGTAGCCACAATTTGTTTATTCTTAAAGCCCTTTCCTACAATTTTTAAACATATCTCAGACTTAAAATGGGCAAAAAGATATTTGCTCTAATCCTAAATCTAATTTGCTTAATGTCCAAAAAGAAAGTCAAAAGGAGGAAATATTTAAATCTTAATTCCACTACCTATTTTTCTCAACATTTTGAGTCTCTTTACTTCTTTCTGAATATAGCCCAAGTACCTAGAACATATATATATAGCTCCTGAAATATAGCAGACACCAATAAAGTTACTGAGTAAGTGCAAATGGAGTACTGTTATTACTTCATGATCAAGTGCCTATTATTTTAATGTTATTATCAAACACAAACCTACTTCAAAGTGCTGTACTTCACAAACAAAGTGTATGTGTGTGTCCTCAAATATCCAGACTCAATCACACTTGGGAATAGAAACAGACATACTCTGGAACCCTTTTATAGCTCTAGTGTTATAGGATGAGACAGACCTATGTTTATTATACTGCTAACCTTATTAAAAACATTGGGAATTCTGAATCTGTCCATCAAATACTGGTTGTATGTTAAAAGAGGATGCCAGTATATATTAAAACAAGTCCCCCTCATTGAATCAGCATCTACACTTGGTAGAGAATAATAAACCAATAATTTTAGTAATTAGTAAAGGTTGAAAAATTCAGAGAATTAAACACTTAAGATTTTTATTTGTTAATATTACTTTCAACCACTTTCAAATCTAAAACATGCAAATCAAAACTAGCAGTAAAAGGTAATTTGCTGAATTTGCCTTTTACATGTTATTAAACATATCATAAATGCACCATTATAAACAGTTTTCACACTACATTAACAATCCAAGTAATTTTTTTCAAACCAACAAGGTTAAGGTACAAAACTCCATTCCTCAACCTTACTTTTCGCAACTAGGTACACTAATGCCTCAACATTCAGCTGTGACCATATTATGAGATCAGGACCTAGTAACTGGCACCATAAATTCCAAGTCAGGCAACCAGTAACATAATAAGTTTGTCTGAGAGTAAAATTACCTCACACTACTACTTAAATTAGAGAAAAGCCACTAGAAAAGGCTAGTTTCATTCAACAAATTCAGCTACAAATGAATAATGAAATAACTTTGCCTAAAAAGCCAATCAGTTGTTCATCTGAAGGCATGTAACTATGGTAAGGCGCCTCTACTTCTAAGCCCTCATATACAAAACAAGGCCGTATTCAAAAACAAGAGGCTCAGGGCCGTCCGTGGCTCACTTGGGAGAGTGTGGTGCTGATAACACCAAGGCCAAGGGTTCAGTTCCCTTGCACGGTGCTAACACCACCAAGTCAAGGGTTAAGATCCCCTTACCGGTCATCTTTTAAAAAAAAAAAGAGGCTCAACTCTGCCTGCCAGTCACTACCAGTAAGTGGCCTATCAGACCACTGCTTTGAACAAAACCCTTTTTTATTCATCAGTGTACAAGTTTGTGCTTTAATGTTTCCATGAACACGAGTATTCCCATCACTTTTAACAGGTCCAAAAGCAGAAAGTGGCAAGAAAAAGCTTACAATTACAATTCCTTCATTCACCAAATCCTTATGTCTACTATATATACACCAGGTACTGTTCTAACACTGATGAAAAAGGAAATAGCAATAATAAGAATGATGAGAAAATAAGAAATTTATAGGCATATTGAAGGAACTGTCTAAAGGAAGTAAATCAGGTAAATCTTTGTCTTTTAGAGTTATAGAAGTCTGAAAGAGAAGACTGAATCTTGCAATATGTGAAAAGTATTGTGCTAAAAATAGTGAATAAAGAGCAAGAAAAAAGGAAGAGTGGATGACAAAATGGAAAAATGTTTTCCTATATGACTAGAATTCATTCTTAATGAGGACAATACAATTGTCTAGGGTACATTCTGGACATCTATGGAAGTGTTTTGGTTGTCACAGCAATTAAGAAGAGCTACTAACATTTAATAGGCAGAGGCCAGGAAAGCATAGGAAAGTCTAGCACATAGGAAATATCTCTATTCTCAAACTTCCATGTGGATAGTTAGGTAGATTAAAAAAATCTTTATACTTACCAAAGCTTAGGACCTAATTCCATTCTGAATATAAACACCAAGTCTTTCTGCTTTAAGGGTTTTATGAACACTAGTTAGTGCATAATTTCAATATGCTCTAAATGCCCAGAAATGCAACTACTGGATAATGCAAGATAAAACTGTACTTTTCTTTATTTGTATGTTTACCAAGAAGTGTTCACCATTCTGGTGGTTTGCCTCTCATGGTATTTAAGTTGCAAACACCCTTACAGCAGTCTAGAAGGGTAGCTGTCATGTCAAGCTGATTCTACGTTTGGTGCCAATATCTACTACATTATATCTTCCTGTTATGGAAGAAAACCGAGTATTTATAGATTGAAATATATATTATTTTGTCATGAATTATTTTCTTTTTATTTGTCCTTTATCTTATAGCTAGAAAAAAATTTGATTATATGTGTAGGAAAGTTGTATTACCTGTGAATTTCATTTCACTGAAGGGAGTATTTCAAAATATTTAATACACAAAGAGGGCACTGAGTCTGAAAGGTTTGAGAACCACCAGGCTAGAAGATCGGAATCATTGTAAGATGACTGCAGGTCTCAGTTAATCCAGGAAAAGGCAGGAAAAAAGCACGTAACTATGACAATCTTTTTTCTTTTGAGACTGTAAATTCTTTTTTTTTCCCCTTTTTGTCTTTTTTTTTTTTACTGACCGGTAACGGGAT
>NW_007727984.1:238568-242827 GCF_000696425.1 Galeopterus variegatus | reverse complement strand
GCGGGAGTGCCGCCGCGCTCCCAAGCGGCGCACTCTCCAGTGCGCCACCGGGCCGGCCCTTGAGACTGTAAATTCTAAGCATGGTGAAAAATGGACATAATGAAACCTTTATTTGAAAATGGTTTAAATAGGTATAAAGTTTATTCAAATCTGCCCAATATCAAACTGAGTGGCTGAAGGTGAATATAGTACATCTCATCTATTAAGAAGTTCCCTGTGACACCTGTTGAAATCATCAAGGAGAGAGATTACCTGTCTCAACAGATTTTCAAGAAGGGCGTAACTGGTCTATTGTGGGAAAAGAGACCCAACAGTCTACTTATCATACAAGAAAGGTAAACCAGAGCCAACTCATTTCTATCTGACATATGCACATGCATCTGGGGATTTCTAAGAAACTCTGAACTGCTAACAAATGAAAAAAAAAATCTTATAAAAGAAAAATCTTCCAGCACCTAACCTAAACTTTGATATGTGAAACTATAAGAACAACCTAAAACGTTTCTACTACGGTAAAGACCTATTTCTCTACAAATAAGGATTACTCATCATTCTCACACTGCCTTTCAATCAGGGTTACATAGTTCCATTCCTCTGAATGCTCATTCAAGCTTCTAATAGGTACACCTAAATATCATTTTACAGTGGTATATACTAAGGAAAACTGAGAGGATCAGATGTCTCAGCTCCAGTCACATAAAGAATTAGTAATAGAACAAGGATTGATCATTTTAATCCACCTCTTAACCAAGAGTTTGAAGAAAGTAAAAGTTAAAGCACAAAATCTCCTGAGTCCACGAAACTTCTAAGAGGTGTAAGGGAAACACAGAAAGTAAAACTTGATTAATGCTAAGATGAGCTACAGAAAAACTAAAAGTTATGCTTGTTGTCTGCTTTTTGCTTTGTTTTCAACCTGGAATTTCCAGCTGTCTTATTAATTACAATGTAGTGTTACTATCTCACTTAATTCTCAACTGACAAAAAATGTGGATACTTGTCTTTTAGAACTTGCCCTACGGTGTGTAACTTGAGAGAAGTGATCCAGTTCCTCTGGTCTCAGTAACCACAAGGAGAGTGACTCCAACAGATACTGCTATAATGGAATAGTAGCCACTAACTAATGAGCCCTAGTCCTTCTATACGATCCCTCCCCATCCGAGCTTTGGCTAAAATTAAATGATCTCAATTATCTTACTGAAAATTCTCATCAGACATCAAAGCTATACTAGAACAAAACCATAAGCACTACTCGCATAAGAGGATACACTAGCACAATGACTATCCCTTTATCTACACCAGTGTTTCTCAGCCTCAGCACTCTTGACATTTTGGGCCCAATAATTCTTTGTTTGGGGTGTGGAGGAAGTTGTCCTGTGCATTTTCAGCATGTTAAACAGCATCTCTGGCCTCTACCCACTAGATGACAGCAGCAACCCACTCCCCGACCCCCAGTTGTGACAATCAAAAATGTCTACAGACATAGCGAAATGTCCTCTTGGGAATAAAACTGCCCCAAACTGAAAACCACTGCTCTATACTATCCCCCTTATTGTTCATTATCAAATTGTGTACAGATTAAACAGAAGCCAGCATCCGCAGGCTTCCTGTTCTTAATTTCTAATTTGGCTACAGAGAAAAAGAAGCAACCCACATTTTCTTTCCTCTTCTTACAACCTGGCTACCTGAAAAACGTTAGCATCCTCTCCCTGAACATAAGGCCACAAAAAGCCAACTAAGCATAAAAAAGACAAAGTGTTAACATCCAGTTGGTTTTAAAAAAAAAAAAATTCAAGGAATTTCATCTGCAGTGAGTTCAATTTTAAGATTTTTTTTCTTCCTCATACTGAAAAAGTCCCGCAAATTCCCCCACTATGTATGTGTCTATCAGTAGAATTTCAAGACTAGAACTAGCCTTCTACCCATAAGAATAGATATTTCATATTTCTAGATCTTGCAGACAATATACGTACTGAATATACATATGAACATGACTGTATGTTCAACTTTCATTTGGCAGCACCTGCATTTTCTATCACTGCAGCCTTTTAGATAAAAATTTCAAAACTCTAAAGTCACTACTTTTTGGGCTGGCTGGTTAGGTCACTTGGTTAGAGTGTGGTATTATAACATGAAGGTCAAGAACCAAAAGAACAAACAAAAATAAAGTCACTACTTTTAAAATATAACTATTGGGTATTCAACTCATATCATTCATTCAATCAAGAAATGTTTAATAAGCAACCACTATGTAACACCACATAGATGCTAGATAATCAAGCACACTTTTTAGCTGGTAAGTCACCAATAACAGTTTAAGGCAACCTAATAATTAAAACCTCCCAAACCTAGTTCAAATCACTAAATTGCTTCCCCCAGTTCAACAATATTATTAACATTAGATACCTCTCTGGGATCTTTCTAAGAATCATGCAACTTAAAAAGCAAGGTCTGTGAGCTCAGAGTTTTAAGGGTCACAAAGTCTTTAAGAAATGTACTTTTGGGCCGGCCCGGTGACGCACTGCTACAGTGCGCCGCTTGGGAGCGCGGTGGCGCTCCCGACGAGGGTTTGGATCCCACATACAGACCGGTTCCCGCTCACTGGCTGAGCGAGGTGCGGGCGCAGCACCGAGGGTTGTGATTCTGTTGCCGGTCCCAGTCCGGTACGGGCGCGACACTGAGGGTTGTGATCCGTTGCCGGACACGAAAAAAGACAAAAAGGAAAAAAAAAAAAAAAGAAATGTACTTTTTCGCTATTCTTATTATGTGGTGTTGAGAACGTTTTCCTGTATTAGAGCCATTACAATACAATGACCAATGCCTTGTATAACACCTGGTAAAGAGCCAAATTAGATAACATCACTTATTGATAAGGATGACATTTTATTAGATCAAAGAAGGTTATATAGAGGGAGAGGAGCCTATTAGTTCCCTCAGGCAGAGCTTCAGAGGTTAGCAATATACTGGCAGTTCTTAATTAGACTGGTCTCTCATCTGGATTTGGGAGATACCCTGATCTCTATAAAACACTTCAAAACTACCCTAGTCTCATCAATACCAAAAGTAGGTTATGCTGCACCTGTTTAATGGTATGACTCTACCAGATTCAATCTCATAAAGTAATATTCCCTGACCTTCATTTAATAGGGAAGTGGGGAGGGTGGTGGTGTGTGGCATGGAATGACACCCTTACATTCCATGACATAGCACTCTGTGGTGTACCCAGGCATCTAGTAGCATCAATGCAGCTAGTAGCTCCTTAGTCTCGGCTTCACATTGTCTCTCAATAGGATAATCAGATGAGAGAGGAGCTTCTGCTATGTTTTGAAAATAATAATTTCAAGTTACTTTTAAGTAATTCTTCTATCATCTAATGACCAAAAAAATATATAATGCCATTTTATCCAATTATATATAAACTTGAAATCCTGGGGCTTCAGACTATATCATCAAAATCTCTTATTTTAAAATCCTAGTACTCACTAAATTTTACTAAAATTATTTTTACTGTGAATAACACTTTTAATAAGAGAAAGAAATTCCTAAACCAATATTCACTTCGAATGGAGACTCTTTTGAAGCCTAATAGATAACAGTACCACTGAATATATTTTCACTTTAAAATTCCCTTCATGATTTCTTTTTCTTTTTTTCCTGTGGGTGGCAGTACAGGGATTGAACCCTTGACCTTAGTGTCATCAACACAGTGCTCTACCCACTGAGCAACCGACCAGCCCATGATTCCTCCTTATTTCTTAATATCTTCTTTCTAAACGAACTCTTTGTCCTCCTATCTGGGAAGAGCCAAACTAAAGACACACAAAGCTAAAATGGATAGATCAGGATTAGCAGTAAAGGGTGTTATTTCAACAATTAAATGAATTCAACCTACACATGGCTTTACCTACACACATTTGGCATACTCCAACCTCCCTCAGAAGGTATAACCAAGGGCTGGCCAGTTAGTTCAGCTGGTTAGAGCATGGTGCTGATAACACCACAGTCCAGAGTTCAATCCCTGCACCAGATGCCACAAAAGAAAAAAAAAAGTTATAACCAAAACTATTTCTCTTAATATGGACATTTAAGTTAGCTGGGCCCATGAATCCTTCAGAATAGCAGGACTGACAAAAACTATAAAAACCTAAAGGTAGTTTCAGGGCTGATCTCTTGGTAAACTATTGCTATTGTCTGCATATAATTCCAAATGTATCAAGAAGTGCTATAGCCTAAAGATTGGGAAAGGAAAAGAAATAAGAGTT
>NW_007727984.1:235488-237283 GCF_000696425.1 Galeopterus variegatus | reverse complement strand
AAAAAACTTTCTGATGCTGTCCTTTATTACTATATTACAAATCATATTACTGACTTACCAATGTTTGAGCTGGTTTTTCAGTAGCAGAGACAAATTTGTACCAGACCAGCCACTTACTGAACTGGTCATTCTTACAACCAATGTTTTCAAGATAACTGGAATTAAGGATATAGAAATGACCATGAAACAAGGCGAAACTCACTGGCTCATATACTAATCGAAATTATAACCCTGACCTCACTGTACCTTTTCCTAAAAATGCATAACAACAATGATTTACTACTGTACATTATGGTGACTACAGTTAAAAGCAATTTTCAAATATACGATATTCCTTAAAACAGAACATTTTCAGTGTTCTCACCACAAAAATATAACTATGTAAAGTCATGCACTCATATACTAAATAGCTTGATTTAGTCATTCCACCATGTATACAAATATCAAAACACCATGTTGTACACCATAAATACATACAATTTTATCTGTCAATTAAAAGAAAAACAGCTCAGTTGGTAGTGTGGTGCTGACAACACCAATGTCAAGGGTTTGGATCCCCATACTGGCCAGCTGCCAAAAAAAAAAGGACAAAAAATAATTACTTACTAAATGTCTCTCTCTTCTTCCTCAAACCCGGCTTCCTTTTTCTATCTCAGTCTTTTATATTATCAATAAGAATTCCACCTATCCTTCAAAACTCAATTTAAATCTCACCTCATCTGTCACACCTTCCTTGACCACACCAGTGGTACAATATTCTCCTTTCTCTGAATTCTAAAGCACGTTATCCATCTTCATTCACTTTACACTGTTACTTTTTCATGTTTATCTTGTCTTTCCAGAAAAAATGTGAGGTCCTTAGGGACCACATATTCCTCCCTATCACCTCCAGGATATCCAGCAGAGAACCTTGTATGTACGTAGGAAGCATTTGGTTATAATCAATTGTGTTAGGCCTCAATTTACAAATCAGGCATGACAGACAGATAATAAATCAGACTAAAAAGATCAAGAACTTCTTCTGGCATCTAACTAAGGCTTAGAAAAATAGCTAAAAGGTCTTTTGAGTTATCTTTTTGAAGAGAGGACTTGAGGTGATAAGAAGAAAAGATATAACAAGTTGTGCAAATTTAGACTAAGACTTCTCACTCTCACAGGCAAAACAGCAAACAGTGACTTAAAGATCAGAAAAGTTAAGGTGTCAATGTTCAACAGGGCATCACATTCAACGACATGTCACTGGTGACACACACACTGGCTGAATTCCAGACGAATTCTGTGGCAAAAGAGTTCTGGAGGCTCTGATGTCTGCTGGAACAAAAACAAGGTATGTCCTCTTCCAAGCACAGAAATATGGCAAAAAGCACATAAACACACAGCAAAATCAGCAAGCAAAACTAAGTAGCATTTACATGGAACTATCACTGTTAAGTTGGGGGTGGGGCAAATAGGAAAGAAAATGCAATAAAAGCCTGAAAAAAACACAACTTTTAGGTGAAAAAGCTATAAAATTCCCTTTAGGTGTTTATTCACCAGACTCATTTGAGTTTCTCAAAAATAAGATACACAGATACACTTTGGTAGGCTTTCTCCTAGACTGTATCTGAGGCACTGTAAGTGCAGAGGTAAATTGTTATGTAGCCAACCTGAACACTTCCATGGAAAAGAACAACCATAACTAATTCTATAAGGACAGTTGGCCAAGGGTAGGATTAGCATCCACCCTGGTGAGTCTCCCAGCAGTAGCAGCTTCTGAGTTTGAGGGCTGGCGCTTAACCATGGCACTGCCTCTTTA
>NW_007727984.1:227375-234678 GCF_000696425.1 Galeopterus variegatus | reverse complement strand
TCCCAGCAGTAGCAGCTTCTGAGTTTGAGGGCTGGCGCTTAACCATGGCACTGCCTCTTTAGGGGATAACAGACAGTCTGGCAGGAACTGGTGAAAACCAATTTTATATCAGAGAAAGCAGTCCCCAGTATTCTGTCCTGAATCTTTTCTCTCAAGTGAAGAGAGAAAACGAGAGGGTGAGTAAGGAAGGTGGTACTAAAAACACTGGCAGAAAAACAACCAAAATAAACTAAGTTGAAACAGAATGTCCTGCCTTTTTCCTAAAGCCATTTCCTTCAATAGTGATAGCGCAGGCAGTCTGCAAGTCATTAGTACACCGCTGTTTTCACTTTCACAAGAACCTCTGGAAACCACTGAAAACCAAAATCCTCCTCCTTCCCAGTTACCTTCCCACCCTCTCCTTCCGTGCTTCCTTCCTTCCCTAGAGACAACCGAATGGGAACGATCCTCGGGGGGGGGGGGGGGGTTGGGATGTGAAAAGTGGAAAAGGAAATAAAGGAAGGTGAGAAGCAGCGGCGAAAACTATGGGGGTGGGGGGAGGCAGAGGTCATCGTGAGAAGGAGACAAGGTAAAGAAGAGTGCAAGAAAATTCAGGGGAGAAGTGTCAGGGCAGAACTTGCTAAGAAAGACAAGATGGAGGGGGACAGGTAAAGAGGGGAGAGGGAACGAGGGGCAGGTGAAGCAGCCGAGGAGGAAAGAAGGGCTGTGCAGGAGTTACGGGGCCAAGGCCGTGACGCCCGCGGTTTGGGGCCAGCGACCGGAGACCGATGTCAAGGAAATCAGGGGTGTGCGGGAAGCTTAAGACACAGTTCCGGGACATCGGGACCAGGAATCTATGTCGGTGCCCGAGCGCAGAGGACATGGAGCTCTTACCGGTAGTTTGGGGCTGACCTCGCCCTTACAAAAGTGGCAGAAAAACCGGTGCGCGGCTACAGCGGCACCCGCGTCCGCCCCGGCCGCCGAAGCCTCCGCCATTTTTCTCCTCCGCCGTGGCTGTCCGAGGGCAGCCGGCCCTTCGCTCGCCAGGCCGCTACCTCCCCGGCCGCGGTCACCGCTCCGCCGCTGCCGCCGCCGCTGCCTCCGCCGCCGCCTCAGTGCGGCCAGTCGCTCCAGAGCTCGCGTCGGTCACGTGAGTGAGCCGGGCCCAGAGCGGCAACAGCCCGCCTCCCGGCACCAAACAGGCGCAGTAAGGAAAGCCCGCTCGCAGCGGCCCGACCGCCGGCTCCTGGAACAGCCCCCTCGCCGGTCCTCCAACCTTCCAGCGAGAAGAAAGAAAGAGCGTCTCCGGAAACCATCGAAACTCCGGGGTAGAGCGGAACGCGTTTTTCCCTTTTCCGCGTCCTCCTCCGTGGCTGTTCTTTCCCGAGAAAGAGCCGTGGGCTCCCCCTGTGCTTGGGCGGCTAGCGGGAGGGGCAGGAAGCCGTCGTGGGGAACTCGGCGTTCGGCTTGGAGCCTCTGCATTGCACTGACCCTGAGGTTAGTGAGAAGTGTTGTCTGAATGAGGCGGCCCTGACTCTGGACCAAGAGATCATTTGGAACGGGTACCTGGGCGAACTGAGTGAAGAAAGAGCCAGGAGCCAAGCGCCTTGGAAATCCTTCTCAATATGGCAGAGGGTCTGGAGATGCTCCTCCAAGGACGTGTGGATGGGCGGAAAAGGTCTCTCTGGCGATACTGAGGCCGGGGGGTAAAGACTTGACTTCTAAGGAATTGGGAGAAATAAAGGAACAATCGTAGCAGCTTGAAATAAGGAAGTAGCCATATAATCAACTACTTCTGTTCCTGTTTGTGTCTACTTTGTCAAGAAGTAGAAATTTCAGGATTATATACTGTCCTGCAATCAACATAACTTCTCCTGTTTGAAACACCCTATTGAGAAGCTCTCCTTTACCTGCTAAATTTCTTTTGTAAAGTTGTCATTTATGGACTGATAATGATATTGCCTGTTTACTCCCACTGGGCTTTAACAGTGACCTTAATTCTTTCAAGCAATGAAGTGTAGGATGTAAGGTCTGTGACAGATTGCAAAATATCTACACCCAATCTTTAAAGAAAATTAGAATCACGCAAATCCCATAAAGATAAATTTGATATATAGTTCCAGTCTTTTTTCCTATGCGTACATGTTTTTTAAAACAATAATTGAATTTTAGTCTACATTTTTCTTTGCAGTTTGCTTCTATCACTTAATACATAATGAATAATATTTTATGCTAATATATTGTACTAAATCATTTTAAATGTTGGCGTCATATTTCATTGGATGGCTATACAATAATTTACTCTTAGGCATTAGGTTTTTTCCAGTATATCGGTATTATAAAGATAACTAGTGACATCTTTTTATTATTTCCTTGGAACAGAGTATCCAAAATTAAATTGTTGGGTCGATGATATATAAGATTTTAAGGCTTTTGGTATGTGTTGTCAAATTGCCCTCCAGAAAGAATACATGAATTCAACACCAAGGTCAAGGGTTTGGAACCCCGTATTAGCCAGCCTCCAAAAAATAAAGAGAATACATTAATTGACACTCAGCAGCTCTACTCCCAACATGAAAGAAAAACTTTGCATTATATAGTTTTGTTTTGCTTTTCCTAGCTCTGAGACTCCCCAGTACAATGACTCAAGCAGAAATTAAACTGTGTTCTTTGTTGCTGCAAGAACATTTTGGAGAGATCGTAGAAAAAATAGGAGTCCACCTAATCAGAACTGGCAGCCAGCCACTAAGAGTAATTGCCAATGACACAGGAACATCACTGGATCAGGTATGTTTAGATGACATTAATTTGTTCTCTTTCATTAATTTCTTTCACCTACCTTTAAATATTGTTACTACTTACCCCAGAAAATGAAAAATAGAGAAAGCCTACCCTAGGATCAGAACAATATTATTTGTGGGGAAAGAGGACAGGACTCAGGCCCCAAGTTTCGCATCTCAAAGTGTTCCTAGTTCATTGTGGCCTCCTAGACAAATCTTTGCTCTTCCCGTGCCATACCTAATTTATTCACAATGAGTCTACTAATCTCAGGACTGCCTTTAAGGAAAGAATGATAGAAGAAAGTAAACTGTGCTTTGAAAGATAGGGATCAGAAGAAATATGAGCATCACAACAAGGAATCTTCCTGATTTCTTCCATTGACGTGTGATTCTTGTTAGCTACTCCAATGGAGAGAGGAAATAAGCACAAAGATTCTTATCTAGCCATCTCCTGATGCTTAGTAAGCTATTGGACAAAAAATTGCCAGCAGTAATGAGTTACATCTTAAGGTCTTTTCACTCTTTCATTTGGGTCCTATCTAGGTGAAAAAAGCCCTTTGTGTACTCATCCAACATAACCTGGTGATATATCAATTGCACAAACGTGGTGTGGTAGAATATGAAGCCCAATGCAGCCGGGTGTTGCGAATGCTTAGGTATCCCCGGTACATCTACACTACCAAAACGCTGTACAGCGACACTGGAGAGCTGATTGTTGAGGAACTGCTGTTGAATGGCAAAATGACAATGTCAGCTGTTGTGAAGAAAGTGGCAGACCGGCTTACAGAGACCATGGAGGGTCAGTACTATATCCACAGCTATTAGCAAAAGCATAGATTAACTGGTGGCAAGAGTGAACCCTCAGTTATCTTAGGCAATCTCACTTGCCTCTTTCCTCTTATACAGATGGCAAAACCATGGACTATGCTGAGGTATCAAACACATTTGTGCGACTAGCAGACACACACTTTGTACAGCGCTGCTCTGTGGTTCCTGCCACTGAGAATTCAGATCCTGGGCCACTGCCACCTGCCCCCACGCTGATCATTAATGAAAAAGACATGTACCTCGTTCCTAAACTGAGCTTGATAGGTAAGGAATTTTGACCACTAGAACTGTGACTTGCCCTGATTGTGGATTCTTCTTCCTTTATTGTTAAATGAATGACTCAATTGAGCATTTACCAAGTATTTGCTATGTGCCTAACATTGTGGTATATAATAATGAAAAAACCATGGTGCCTACCATTATGGACTTAAGTCTAGTAGAGTTGACATACATTAATAAAATAATCACATAGATATATAATTAACAAACCGTAATAAGTACTATGAAGGAAAAGTATGAGGTGTTACAAAAATATATAATGGGACTAGATTTATCTGGGGGCTTAGTGCATATATTTCTTTGACAAAGTAGCATTTGAACTAAGATTTGAAGCAGAAGTAGGAGCTACCAGTGAGGTAACAGAGGATAAGCATTTTGGACAAAGGGAATAGTATGTAGTGAGAAAAAAACAGGACATTTGAGAAAGTGAAATAAGGTCAATTAGCTAAAGCACAGAGAGCAAAGGAAAGCGAGGCATGAGGTAAGGTTAGAGAGCCAAGCAGGGGCTAGATCAAGCAAGACCTTACAGAGCATCTGTTCTTTATCCTAAGAGCAAAGGAAAACCACTAATGGATTTTAAACAGGGAAGTGACATGACCTAATTTACTGGGTTTTTTAAAGATTTTTTGTCTACAGAAAGGGTAGGAGGATGGGGCAAAGGTAATAGACAGGCTGGTGAAAAATTAGATGTAGAAAGAGTGAAGGAAACAGAGTAATCAAGAGTAACGTCTGTGTGTCTGACCTGCACATCTGGGAGGATGATGGTGCCATTCACTGTGAAAGGACGCATTGAGGAAAACCAGTGTTAGAGAGAAATATTCTGAATTTCTTTTTGAACATGTTATGTTTCAGATGGCTCCATCATTTACTTGAGTTTGTTATAGCTCCTCAGTTTCCTAAGTAACTCCAACCTAGAGGCAGCCACAGATGGTCTTTGGGATAAAGAGTCACCTGCTGTAATGTTTGGTCATTTCCTGTCATCATATGACATGTAGCCTAACTGTTCAATTTTTTTTTTTTTTTTTTTTTTTTTTTTTGGCAGGTAAAGGTAAAAGGAGGAGATCATCAGACGAAGATGCTGCTGGGGAGCCCAAGGCCAAGAGACCAAAACATACCACAGATAACAGAGAGGTAACAGGGCTTCTTGATTAGCAGTCCTCACCCTGAAGCAGACCAGAAAGAGCACTCAGATAACAAGCCCCAAGAAAGCTTACAGGTCCCTGAGCTAAGAAGTAGTAGGATTATGAACCTCATTAAATATTGACCAGGAATAGACCAACAAAGAGTGAACTCCATTGCTATCTCCCTTCTGAGACTTAGCTTCATTCATTGAACAGAAGTAACAACAGCTTATGTGAGAAGAGGGCCTAGAAAAGGTTTAAGTTGTTCAGTATGGCTGGAACATATAGACCCATGGGGGCCAGTGGTGAGAAATGAGTCCAGAAAGATATACATAGACTTGAACTATATTCAAATGTCTTCTCAGCATCCCTGTAAAAGTTGTCTAATAAGTACCTCAATACTAGTGGCCAAAACAGAATAATTGATTTCCCCTCCCAATTATCTGCACCCTCCTAAGCTTCTTCATCTTAGTAAAGGACACAACCACCTAGGCCAACCATCTAGGACACTACCATTTGCTTAGGCCAAAATCCTTGGAACCCTCTCATCTCACAGTAAAACCTGTCAGCTGAATTTCCAAAATTACCTCGAATCCAGCCATTTCTCATCTTTTCCACTGCTGTCTTCCTAGTCCAAGACACTATCATCTTTTGTCAGCACTTCAACACTCTCCTTAGTGGTCTCTCTTCCTACATTCTTACCTATTTAGCATCCAAAATGAATTTCTAAGTTGTTTTTTAAAAAAGGAAACAACACATCACTGATTAAACTCCTTTAATAGCTTCCCATTACTCTCAGAAGAAATTCAAGGTATGTCTATATTAAGCCTTACTTTATCTAAGTCTTTACATGATCTGCTGGAGACAAGGCTCTCCAGCCTCAACTCTTTCTACTCTTGCTCTTACTCACTATGTTCCAGCTATTGTCTTTCTGTCTGTCCCTCAAACATGTCATACTCTTTTCTGTCTTCAGGCTTTTGCCCTTATTATTCCTTCTGCTTCAAATGCTTTTCCCCAGATCTTCATGTCATTGCCTTATTTTTGTCTTTCAGGTGTCAACTCAAATGCTATTTTCTTAGCGCTCAAGTACATTTGCCCATCCCTACTACAGTCTTTATCACACTTTTACAGCATTTATGTTTATGGTTGAAATTATTTTTTTTCCCAAAGCTAAAGGCTAGACTGATATTATTAGTATACATGTTTGTCTTTGTACGCAAAAGTAGAATATAAACTCCTTGACGGCTGAATCTTGTCCCTGGCACCTGGAATACTAGCAAGACCTCAACAAATATTTTTTGATTGACTAAGGAGTTTGGACTTTATCCTAAAGGCAAGGGGACAGCCATCAAAATGGATTTTAAGCAAGGGAATGAAGTGACTATATTTCTATTTTAGAAGGATTACTATATCACAGCAGTTTATAACTTGTACAATTCCATGGACAGAATTCAGAAAGTGTACTTGTGCTTATGTGCATTTTTTGATGGAGCACTCCATAGTTTTCATCAGATTCTTTAAGGGATCTGTGACCCAAAAAGGTAAAAAAGCACTCCTCTATGAGAATTGGGGAGAACAATGCTGAAGCAACGAGATTGAAAGCAGAAATCCCAGTTGAGCCATGATTAGAGCCTGAAGTAAGGTAATGATAGTAAGGATAAAGAAAAGTAGACTTCTGATATTTATAAAGAATAAATGAAATTTGGTAATGGGATGATAGATGAGGGAGATCAAGAGGTTAGAGATGATGCCCAAGTTTCTAGCTTAATTTTTTTTTTCTTTTTGGATAGCTGGCTGGTTCAGGGATCTGAACCCTTGATCTTGGTGTTATCAGAACCATGCTCTCCCAAGCGAGGTAACCTGCCAGCCCTCTAGCTTAAGAAGATGGGTTGGTTATGATGTGGTTTTTCTGAAAACTTACAAAACAGAGCAGTTTGGGGGAACAAGTAGAAGTGTCAAATAGGCAGTTGGGTCTGTGCATCTGGATCTTAATAGAGAGTTCTAGAATTAATAGATTTGGAAATATATCAATAGTTGAAGCCTGGAGAGCAGATAAAAATCACCCAAGTAGAGCATATAGAGTAAAAAGAAAAGAAGGCTGTGTTCAGAACCCTGAGGAACACAAGTGTTTATAGGTGGGATCTAGAAGAGGTATCTGGGGAGACTAAGGAAAAGTAGCCAGGAAGGTTAGTAATAGCACCAAGATGGCTAGCCAGTTAGCTCAGTTGGTTATAGCATGTGTACTGATAACACCAAGGTCTAGGGTTTGTTCTCTGTACCTATCAGCCACCAAAAAAAAAAAAAAAAAAAAAAAGG
>NW_007727984.1:215762-226875 GCF_000696425.1 Galeopterus variegatus | reverse complement strand
CCCCCAAAAAAAAAAAAAAAAAAAAAAAGGTAGTAGTAGTAGCAACAAGAAAAAAGTGCTATCATAAAATCCAAGGAGCCACATAAAGTTTTAAGGAGGAAAAATTGTCTAGTCATGTTATATGCCTTTAAAAGGTCAAATAAGATCAGAACTAGAAAGTCTTCTTTGAACTTAGCAACAAGGACGTCCTCAAGGACAAAGGTTTTTGTCAAATTTCACTGACTCCGTCAGTGACAATTGATATTTCAGTATAATGGTGGAAATGGGTTGAGTAAATCTAGTGGAGATACAGCTGGGATAGCCAATTCTTTGAGAAGCTTAGCTGTGTCAGAAAGAAAGAGGAGGGGAGGCAAAGGGTTGAAGGAGAATTCTTCTAGAGTATAAGAGACTTGGACAAGGTAAAGGCTGATGAAGACAATAAAGAAGGATAGGCTGAAGATGTAGAGGACAGGAGGGGAAATTGAGCTGGATCCCCAACAATGAATGAGAGGGTGAGATCTAGAATACCAGTATGGGCATTAACCTTAGGTAAAAGGAGGAACATTTTTCCACTGTGATAATAGTAAGTGAAAATACAAGTTAAAAAAGAAAGAATGGGAAGAAAGAAATGAGTTCTGGCTAATAGCTTCTGTTTTGTCTATGAAATCAGAGGCAAGGTCATTTGCTGAGTGAGAAGGGAGGGGTCAAGTGGGAGATTTGAGCATAATGGAGAAGAGTTAGAATACGGAGAGAAGAGTGTAGATGAACTTAGAGAGCCTGTTCAGAGTTGGGATTTGTCAAGACACTAATCCACGTGATTGAATGATTCCTTTTCCAACCAATTTCGTTGCTACTGGACAGGAAAAAAATGGTGAACAGTTAAATCCAAACTCCTCACCAGAAAACTCTTAACTGTATCTAAATGTTTCTCTCTAATCCTTTTCTTTTCCTCAGCCCATTCCAGATGATGGGATTTATTGGCAGGCCAACCTTGACAGATTCCACCAACACTTTCGTGACCAAGCTATTGTAAGCGCAGTTGCCAACAGGATGGACCAGGTAAGATCTAACTGGATCTGTCAGAGGTCATCAGGGACATTCACTTATTGGCCAGACGTAGCACATAGCCAGAGCCAGGAGCAACACAGTAAATTCTGAATTCCAGTTTACTTTTCAAACCTAGACAAGCAGCGAGATCGTGCGGACCATGCTCCGGATGAGTGAGATTACCACTCCCTCTAGTGCCCCCTTCACCCAGCCATTGTCTTCCAATGAGGTAAGTTTCATGTTCTTGTGCTAGCTTTCTGACAAGCAAAAATCTAATTGTTTTAAGAATCCACTGTTTGGACTCTGAGAGCTTTGTCATTTAAGACATTATTTGACCCCTTGTATTTTTTTTTTCAGTATGTTAATTTTGTATATTTTAAGTTTGTTTTTAATACACAGCTGTCTATCTGCAGGTTCCACATCCACAGATTCAACCAACCGCAGATCCAAACAGATATGGCTGTATCTGTTTTTAAAGTATTAAAATGTCAAATATATTTTATTTATATTTCTACTAGTTTCATAATTATGTCTATTTAAATTAAATATTTTCCCTATATTTTTATATTTATTTTTAAAATTTCTAACTTATTGTAAAGCAAAACATTTAAATAAAAGTTTTTTTCTCATAACAAAAGTACAGTTGACCCATGGACAACATGGGTTTGAACTGTAGGGGTCTATTCATATGCAGATTTTTTCAATAAGTATATTGCAAAATGTTTTAGAGATTTGCAACAAGTTAAAAACTTGCAGACAAACTGTGTAGCCTAAAAATATCAAAAAAAAAATAAGAAAAAGGTATGTCGTGAGTGCATAAAATATGTGTAGGCNTATCTGCTTTTAAAGTATTAAAATGTCAAATATATTTTATTTATATTTCTACTAGTTTCATAATTATGTCTATTTAAATTAAATATTTTCCCTATATTTTTATATTTATTTTTAAAATTTCTAACTTATTGTAAAGCAAAACATTTAAATAAAAGTTTTTTTCTCATAACAAAAGTACAGTTGACCCATGGACAACATGGGTTTGAACTGTAGGGGTCTATTCATATGCAGATTTTTTCAATAAGTATATTGCAAAATGTTTTAGAGATTTGCAACAAGTTAAAAACTTGCAGACAAACTGTGTAGCCTAAAAATATCAAAAAAAAAAATAAGAAAAAGCTATGTCGTGAGTGCATAAAATATGTGTAGGTACTAGCCTATCTTATCTTTAATACCATAAAATATACATAAATCTATACTAAAAAGTAAGATTTATCGAAACTTACCCACACAAACACTTACAGACTGTACATGGAGCCATTTGCAGTCCAGAGAACTGTAAACAAACAGAAGCATGCAGTATTAAGTCATAACTGCATAAAATTAACTGTAGTACATAATAATAACTATACTACTGTAATAATTTTCTAGCCACCTCCCGTTGCTATTGCAGTGAGCTCAAGTGTTTTGTGTGGTGAGTTGCTAATATCCCTGTTTAAAACACCTTGTGTTGCTAATCATCTTTGGGTGAGCAGTTCATCTCCAGTAAATTGAGCACAATAGTAAAAAGTGATCTCTCACAGTTTTCTCTTCCTTATGATTTTCTTAAAAACATATTGTAAGAATACAGTATATAATACATAAAACATACAAAATATGTGCTAATCAACTATTTATGGTACCAGTAATGCCTCCTACTGGTCAACAGTAGGCTATTAGTAGTTAAATTTTGGTGTAGTCAAAAGTTACACATGGGTGTTTGGCTGTGGGGAGGCATGGACCCAGTGCCTCTAACCCCCAACTTGTTCAAGTGTCAACTGTAATTACGTGACCTATATTCAAACAGCATAGAAATGTATAATTTGTTAAAAGTTATACCTCCCCAAACTTTCAGGAGTGGGGGAAATGTTTTATGTCTTGTGGCTGGTAGTTACATGGGTATATATACTTGTCAACACATCAAACTGAACCCTTAAGATCTATGTTTCTTATTGTCTATGACACACCTCAATTTAAAATATATATATAGTTTTGCATACTCCCAGCCCCAGAGAACCTTAATAGTTTGGTATGTATCTTTATTCAGACCTTTTTTTTTATACATAGTCTAACATATATGTGGGTATATGTATTTTTTTTTAACCCAAAACAATGAGACTATACTCTCCATACTGTTCTGTAACTTGTTTTTTATAGGACAGTATATGTAAAACTTCTTTTCATGTCACTATTTATATATCTTTGTCATTCTTTATAATGGTTGTATCATATTCCACTTAATGGCCATGCTGTGCTTTATTTTAATCAATTCCTTATTACTGGCCATTTGGATTGTTTCCAGTCTTTTACAATGCTCCTGTGAATATTTTTGGACATTTTTATACTTGTGATATTTATAATTAAAACATCTTTATTTCAGTAATGTTAGCAATTCTATGTTCCCAAACCACTTTTCAGTGTCTCTCTTTGCTCCATAGATCTTCAGATCCCTACCTGTTGGCTATAACATCTCTAAACAGGTTCTTGATCAGTATCTCACTCTGCTAGCGGATGATCCAGTAAGTCTGTTTTGCCTTTTTTATTCTTTATTCTGCTGTTTCAATTTGTTTCTGCTAGTGATATCTAGTATCATTCTCCTGTAGCATCATTCTCTACCTAAGATGATCCAGTAAGTCTGTTTTGCCTTTTTTATTCTTTATTCTGCTGTTTTCAATTTGTTTCTGCTAGTGATATCTAGTATCATTCTCCTGTAGCATCATTCTCTACCTAGCCAGCTCAGACGATTGCTGTACCATCAGCTGACAGAAGGGCTACTTGCTGCAGACTTTTGTCCAGATTTGCTCCATTGGAAACAGAATCACTGGACTTTCCATTCAGTTAACACTCTCTCTCTTTTTTTTAAACAGCTGGAGTTTGTTGGAAAGTCTGGAGACAGTGGTGGAGGAATGTATGTCATCAGTATCCTTACCAGATATTTCCTTACAGTCAGGCAACCTGAACTATGAAGCAGAATGGTGACTTATGAAAGAAAGATTTGGTAATGTTTAGTGTACTAAATTAACTTAGAAAATTGGAAGTAATTTTCCATAAATTTTTCTATGAATTTTCAATGAACTATATTGATGGTAAAGTAAAAAAGACATTTAATTAACCAAATTTTAGTTGAGTAAAACCCTTACTTAAACACTGTCATTAATTAAGGTTTTGAAATACTTATATATCATAAATGAAACCAATGTGAAAAACAAAATAACATTTAAATTTTAATTATAAATTAGAGACTTAGGAATAAAACTAAGATCATGATGACCAGGCCAAAACATTACTGAGTGACCTTAATCCTCTACATAAAGATCTCCATAAGGCATCAGCATCCCTAGCCACAGCCACTCTGGAGTCTGTTGTCCAGGAAAGGTAAGGAGTCACACTCACTGGGATTAGGGTCAGAAATTTCCTATCCACACCCTAGTTGAACAGGTAATTTGATTATCTTGTAAGCAATCAATATAGTCACACCTTGGCACACCCAATTTTTCCACTGCACTGCTATGGATTCCATCTACTACTGTTCTTCACCCTTAAATAACCTACTGCTTAATTCCCAATAGTGCAAATTAACTAGCTTCCCTAAAGCCTTTGGTTACAAACGCAGCATCTGTGACACTCAAATGAGTCAGCAGTTGGTGACTATCTTATGATTAATAGTACCTTCACCAAACTGTGGAACTGTGGAAGAATTCTCTGATCACTGTTCTCTGGTCCTGGCTCCACACATGGAATAGGACAACCACCATCTGTGACTAGGAGCTAAGGCTAATCTTCCATGTTGGCATGTCATTTGCTTTCTTCATTCCTTTCCAGATTTGGATCTCGCTGTGCCAGAATATTCCGTCTAGTTTTGCAAAAGAAACACCTGGAGCAGAAGCAGGTGGAAGACTTTGCAATGATTCCTGCAAAGGAGGCAAAGGATATGCTATATAAGATGCTCTCAGAAAATTTCATATCCCTCCAGGTAACCAGTGGTGTAATAATTGCCAACCAGTGAAGCTGGCCTAGGGTGAGAGAAACTTTGAGGCAAACATCCTGAACCCCCAAGCAAACTCTATATCCAGCTCTAAGACAGGAAAAAAAATGATTAATAAAGACATGGCAAACACTAAAGCACTAAGAATAATGTGGAGCTTTAACTGACCTACTAAAAAAGAGGCACAACCAAGAAATCACCCCAAAGCCACCCTGTACTTTTTTCCCCTGTCATTTCTCTTCTTTCCTCAAGCCTTAAATCTATAATAGATTAAATCTTTCAACAGCATCTGTTGGGTTCTGGCAGAGCCTTGTAGTAGACTCCATGAAGGAGTAGATAGAATGGGTTTCGGAGTCAGATCACAGCTCTGCCTCTTACCCAGTTACATTGAGCAAATTACCTACCATCATTCTTCCCATTTATAAAATAGTGATGGATGGTGGTAATAAGAATAACACGGTTTGTTGTAAAGATCAAATACAATCTACCTGACACATAGAGTTGCTCAATAAATGTTAGTTGCCTTCCCTTTCTTCCCCACTCAGAATGCTGACAGTCGAATGGAAAAAACAGAGTAGTACAACTCTCCATGTGGCTGATTTATGCCATAAACACAGGTGCTGAATGACTAGGGAAGAGGAAACTGTAAGTGAAAGAGAGGGCTGAGTATCTCTGGATGGGACAGGACTCTATTTTGCCAGTTCTGAAGACAAGTATAATTTCTCTTATTTTTCTTTTTATGGACAAATAGGAAATTCCCAAAACACCAGACCATGCCCCATCCAGGACCTTCTATTTATATACTGTGAACATCCTGTCAGCTGCCCGAATGTTGTTGCACAGGTGCTACAAGGTAACTCCATCTATACCTTCTCCCCATTCCCTCCACACACACAAGTCTCACCGTTATGCCCCCTTTACCCATTTTACCTGAGCTACTTAAATAGAACTATGTGCATTTCTTGTCTGTCTTCTCTTTCCTCAGAGCATAGCCAACTTGATAGAAAGGAGGCAGTTTGAAACCAAAGAGAACAAGTGAGTAGCATTTTCAGTTATTTACATTTTTCAAGGTCAAAGCTTAAGGGGAAATATGCTATACGAATGGAAACCAATAGAGACGATAACCCACTCTAGTTGCACTCAATCATTAGCTTAGGTTGGCACAAATCATTCATTAGTCCACACTTTTCTAATATACTCCCAATGAAATAATTTTGCAGATTAAATTTATGCAAAATGTACAAACATAGCAAACTTTTAGGGCATATGAGAGGCAGTAAGAGTTTCAGGAGTGAAGTTCTATTTCCAATAAAGTTTATAGAAAATGTCCTTAAGAGGTGACATTATCCACTTTGACCAATAACATTGTAAAAGGGAGAGTTGTGTCTGAGATAAAGGATAAAAGAGTCTCAAAGTTTAGTGTACACACCTCAAAGTTGTGTTTGTCTCACAGGCGTCTACTGGAAAAGTCTCAGAGGGTAGAAGCTATCATCGCATCTATGCAGGCAACAGGTGCAGAGGAGGCACAGCTACAAGAAATAGAGGAAATGATCACAGCCCCTGAACGTCAGCAGCTAGAGACCCTGAAACGTAATGTCAACAAGTAAGCATCATAAACTTCAGACCTATATTTCAAAATGCATTGCAGACAAATCCATCTTAATATCCTGCAACCCCTCCAACTTAATATGAGCAAACCTAAACTCACTGTCTTCTTCCACAGCTCAGTTAACAGAATTAATCTACCTGTTTTAACTAAACTAGCAATTCTGAAGACATCCTCAGCTTCTCCTCTGTCACCATACACACTCTTGTTCACCAAGTACTATTAACTTTACTTCAGTAATGTGTCTCAAATCTGGCTTTTCTTTTTTTTTTTTTTTTTTTTGTCTTTTTGTCTTTTTCCGTGTCTGGCAACGGATCGCAACCCTCAGTGTTGCCCCCGTACCGGACCGGGGACCGGCAACGGGATTGCAACCCTCGGCGTTGCTCCCGCGCCTCGCTCAGCCAGTGAGCGGGAACCAGTCTGTACGTGGGATCCAAACCCTCGGGCGGGAGCGCCGCCGCGCTTCCCAAGCGGCGCACTATCCAGTGTGCCACCGGGCCGGCCCTCAAATCTGGCTTTTCATCATGGTCCCCGTGTAGGCCTTCATCACCTCCTTCTTAGACCTTCACAGTGACTTCACTCTCCAAGCCATCTCTCATAATGTACTCAAAGTTATTATCTTTAAAGTGATTGATAATATCATTCCCCCACTTTAAATGATTTATTGACTCCTTATATTTACAGTATAAAGACCAGACTCCTTGGCGTGACACATGGGGCCTTTCACAGTTACATAGCAGCCTATCTCCATCTTCATTTCTTTTTACTCCCCACTACTCACCTTAGTAGGGATTGAATCTATAGATTGCATTGAATCTATACATTGCTTTGGGGAGTGCTGCCATCTTAACAATATTAAATATTCCAACCCATGGACACAGGAGGTCTTTCCATTTATTTAGGGTTTTTTAAAATTTCTTTCAATGATGTTTTGTCATTTTCAAGTGCACAAGTCTTGCATCTCTTGTTAAATTTATTCCTAAGTATTTTTTTCTTACTAGTTTAGTGTTTTCTTATTTTTGGATACTTCATTGCTAGTGTAGAAAAACAACCAAATCCTGTAACTTTGCTAAATTCATTTATTAGTTCTACTAGTATTTTTTGTGTTTCTTTGAGATTTTCTATATACAGGATCTTGTCATCTAGAATAGAGAGATTTTAACTTCTTCCTTTTCAATCTGGATGCCTTTTGTTTCTTTTTCTTGCCTAATTGCCCTGGCTAGAACCTCCAGTCAAAGGTTGACTAGAAGTGCAAGAGCCTTGTCTTGTTCCTGATCTTAGGGGCAGAGTTTTCAGTCTTTCACCATTAAGTATGATGTTAGCTGTGGGTTTTTTCTAGATGTCTTTTATCAGTTTGAGGAAGTTCCATTCTCTTCCTAATCACCACTGACTTTAAATTTCAGCTACTCTAAGCTTTTCACTATTTTAAAACACAATAGGTATTTATACCTGTACCTTTATATGTGCTATTCTTTCTCCTGGTTGCGAGTTAGACTATAGCTTCCCCCAGGACAGAAGCTCTACCTTTTGCATCCTCAGCATTTTCCACAGTGCCTGGCACACAAGAGATGCTCAGTAACTGGGAGGATGGTCTATTGGTTCTCCTGCTTTTCACCTGTGACTGTCAAGCGCAGCCACACCCACTCCAGCCTCTAATCTTAAATATGCTAATGAACATTTAGTCTGAGCAAATGCTTTCACTTTTTCACTCAGGTTGGATGCTAGTGAGATCCAGGTGGATGAAACCATCTTCCTGCTGGAGTCATACATCGAGAGCACAGTGAAGAGACAGTGACCCAAAAGAAGCATCTTCCTCTAAAGATCTGGGTGGGGATGGAAAAGAAAATAAAGGAGGTGCCTGGATGTGGTCTTTGCAGTAGGATAAATTGCAGATTCTTGTGCTGAAACTCCCTCCTATCCCTACTGCCCAGGATATACCTGAAAGAGTTCAATATTTTTTAGTTTGCTGATTCTGTCTTAGAGCCATCACTGCATTCTCCCCCTTATCAAATCTTGGCAGTGGAAAGAACCTTAAATCATCTAGATTTATCAGATGCGTCAGTTCCCATGAAGAAATCAACCAAGCCTGTGTTTGAACATCCCTGGCAGTAGGAAACTTCTTCCTAAGCAGTTAATTACATTTTCAAAAGTAAATGCCTGTTCTTGATTTTGGTGAGCTGTAGTTTTTAATACACACACACACACGCACACGCACACACACACGCACATTGTTTAGGGAACGTGAAAGACTATCACAAAGGGTGTGGGGGGAGCTATTTTCAGAGTTAGCAGGTAGATTGGCCCAAGCAGTCACACTAGAATCTGGATAGAAGCCACATTTCCTGCTCCAGGATTTCAGCACATCCTAAATTACGTATGTAGAACACTTAGCACAATGCCTGGCATATGGTAGGCACACAATAAATTATTGGCTTTCTCTTCTCCGTGGTTCCTTAAAAGTGGCAACTCTAAATTCTCTCAGTATTATGGATGTAATTTGTCCCAGCAACTTTAATTCATTTAAAGCAGTTAGGGTGTTGTATAATCTCTTCAGTTTCCTCTTACCAATGTTCTAAATCTTTAAACATTTGAGTGTCAATTAATTGCCAGCTGCTATACTACACACAATATTCAAAGATAAATAAGACATCATCTCTGCCCTCAAGCCACTCAACCATCACTTATCTAGCACCTGTTATGTGCCAAGTATTGGGGCCAGGGCTTAGAGATACAAATATGAATAAGCCTTGAGCATACAGCCTAACGGGAGGACACAAATAAGCACAAGTATTAGGGAGCTTTAGAGGAAGAGTAAGTACTATGTACAGAGACAAAGGAAAAATGGCCAGGCAGGAAAGGGAGCAACAAAGGAAGTGACACTTAATCTGTAGTTTGAAAGATGAGGATTTCCAGGTGAAAGGGGAAAAGAGTTTGGGGAGCAGCCTGGTTCTTGGGGAAACTACAAATGGGATATGACTAGAAAGTAGGGCATGGGTCTTACCAGAGTTGAGGCTGGAGGGACAGGCAGGGACAAGGACTGGTAGGTCCTGGCCACATATGCTAAGGAGTTTATCTTATCTGAGAGCAGTGGGAGGGCATATGATCAGATTTGCGGTTTAGAAAGATTACTCTGGCAGCACTGTAGGGAATGAATTGGTGGATGTCAGGCTACTTGGAGACTTGCAATTGTATTTCAGTCAGAATATGATGAAGGCTTGAACTAGGGCAAAGGAGGCTGGAGAAATCGAAAGTCAGACACGGATTTGAGAAAGCTTAAGGAGGTAGAACGTACAGCATTTGGCTGCTATTTGAAAGGGAGGGTGGTGTCAAAAATCCTTCTCGTGTGTCTGGCTTGGAGACAGATGTAGTTAACTAATTTGATAGCAGGTGGGCATAGTGCTGTTGAGGGGTCCTTATAGTTAGCTCAGCCCAGGGCTGGTGGGAGCTGACATGCCAGTCCAGAAATCATTCGGTCTCGCGTTCATTGTTCTAAACAGAGAAGAAAAGAGGATCCGAGAATTTAGACGTCTTCTTCTTTGTCGTTTATTAACATCACACCCATGGATCGTATCCCAGTGTTATGCCTAAATTTCCTGCGGACGTTCGGAAAACCTGGCTTCCTTCCGACCCCGCGGAACGCTCCGCGGAGAGCCGCCGCTGGGCCACCAGAGGGCGCCACGTAGGCGGTAGCGACCCCAGAGCCGCGTTATGGCCGCGGCGCGGGTGCTCCTGCTCCTGTCGGGGCGAGTGGAGTCGGTGAGCTTCGCGCAGAGTGTGTGTGGCCGCCTGGGCGCCGGGCCAGGGCTCGGGCCGTGGCCCACGCACTGCAGCTTGCAGCGAGGACGGCTCGTCCTCTCCGACAGGCCATTTCCAGGCGCCTCGGCTAGGCTTCCGCTCCAGGTCGGGAGAAGGGGGACCCAGCGGGGGGAAGTGAAGGGCTGAAGGAAGACAGGGACTGGGAACGGGTGGGAACTGGCGGCGAAAAGCTAGGGGGCCCAGCCAATCGCCCTGACGCCCCCTCCCCGCGCGGTGTCGCCCCATTTTTGAAAGGCCCTCCCACCCACTCCTGTCCTGCTTCTGAAGCCTTAACCCAGGCGGCTCCCTTCCGCCAGAGACCCCCTTTCTGCCCTTTTGCGGCCCTGGACCAGCAGCCCAGGGCCCCTGGGTCCGAGCTGCCGACCAATCGAGGTGTGGATCTGGGTGTGGCCATCATCCTGCAGTCCAGCGACCAGACTGTCTTGTTGACCCGAAGGACACGCACCCTCAGCGTTTCGCCTAACCTCTGGGTACCCCCAGGTGAGCGCTCTAGGTATGAGTCGCTAAGTCCAGGAAAGAAACTTGCCATTTCCCCCCACACTGCTATTCCCAGTCTCAGAAAGGTACAGAAGTGGGTCCAGAAATGTGGCATATCCACAGTCACAAGGCACTGCAGCTGCATCTGTGTCCACGGGGGGGGGGGGGGG
>NW_007727984.1:202836-214786 GCF_000696425.1 Galeopterus variegatus | reverse complement strand
GGGGGGGGGGGGGGGGGGGGGGGGGGGGGGGGGTCCCTGGTCAAGAGCCACACCATTCACCTATTGGTCCCACTTTTGTTACAGGTGGGCATGTGGAACTTGATGAGGAGGTACCAGTCAGTTGACCTGCCCTGAGCCAAGAAATCTGTCTGGGATCATCTTGGGTGTGGGCTGAGGGAGAGGTAAACTAAAGGACAAGGAGGAGTCAGGCACTGGCCACTCTGACCTGCCCTCTCTGACTCCCAGTTTCTAGATGGAGGGCTTCGAGAGCTTTGGGAAGAGAGTGGACTACAGCTGCTGCAGGGCCAGTTCTCTTGGGTCCCTCTGGGTTTATGGGAGGTGAGACTGGGACCTGCCAGAGGTCCCTCCCTATTTAATCAAGAGACTTCAACAACTGCCCACCAAAGTCCATAGAACAGCCCCTACCTACCTTGGCCCCAGGGGAAATGGTGGAGTGTCAGTGGGCTGGAGTCCTCAAACCCACAAATCTCACCCATGTTCCTCCTCACCATCTCTAACGTTCATTTCCTCAGCTTTTCACCAGCATATTGTTTCACCCTAAACCTGTATTTACAGTCTTAAAAAGAGATAGGAAGTTCTCTTGCTGTTTTCTCTCTTAGTCTGCCTACCCTCCTAGGCTGAGCTGGGGTTTCCCCAAATACCATCACGTCGTTCTCTATGTACTTGTGATCTCCCAGGAATCACAGCAGCAGCTGCAGGTAGGGCTGGCAGTGGAGGAAGGAGACGGGGCTCAGGGGAGCCCAAGCAAGGTGGTTCTGACTGTGACTTAAGAGGGGTGGGGGATCAGAGATATCCAAGAATATCCAATAGTCTCTCCCCTGCCCCATATCCCTTCAGCTGCGGTTAGGCTGTGATCAAGAATAGGCCTTCCAGGGAAAGGCTGTGACTGAGGGACCAACATGTCTGACCCCAGGCCCGGATCCAACCAAACCCAAGTGAGGTGAGCGCCCTTATGTGGCTGGGACCAGATGTCGCAGCTGCAGTGGCTGCCACAGAGGACGGGACAGAGACACCCAGACTTCTTCCCCAGGACCTACCACCCTCTGTCCCGTAAGTAAGAGCTTCTTCCTGAGCCTCCAACACTCTAACACATTCACATGGAGAAGTTCAGTTTCTATCCCTTTCTCAGGATGGAATTTTGTGTTGTGGGGAGATTTAGGGAGTTGGTCAGCTGATAATTAAGATAACCCATGAGACCAGACACTGACCATCAACTCAAAGGGTTCCTCCTCCTACGGTCTAGCATTGAAGACCCAGGTGTTCATCTCAGCTCTCCCATAAGGGCAACACATTTAACATTCCTTGAACCTGTTTCCTTTCTGTAAAATGAGGTTAATACCCACCCACTCACCCAGCTCCGTGGTAGATGTGTGGACTAGATGACCTAAACATAGATGGAAGTTCTTTGTAAGCTACAAGGCACAGCCCACACAGTAATTGTCATTATGCAGTGCAGTGGAACTAGAGGAAGATGGAGGCCGACCTCTGGTCCTGCCCATGTCCACACTGCTGCGGACGACCCCAACCACGGCAGATGGTGAAGAGAGGGTCAGCACCGGAACCAAGTTCGCCCTCAGGCTCTGGCTGCAACATCTGGGCAGGTAATGGTGAGGAAGGACTTAAGGGCTCCACAGCATTGGTCTGGAATGGTCTAGTGTTTTTAATGGGCATGGGGGAAAGGAAAGAAGGAAGAAAGAATAGCCACTCTTGGAAATCTTCAGTGTAACATCCTGACCATGTGGAAGTGGAGCTCATGTGGACCCAGGACCAGCAAAGGACGAATGGAACATGGAGCCTCTTCCCCCAGACCAGGGGTCTGGAAAGTGAAGTGCATAATTCCCTCCCCAGCCCACCTCCGTGACATTCACAGAACATTCACAACCTTTATTATGGGTGAGAACTTTGCTACAACTTTGGGAATAAAAAGTAAAATTACAACATAGGTCCTAGACCCTGGAGAAGCCTGAAAAAGGAGATTGGGAAGAGGGAACAAGAATCTTTCCACCTCCCGTGAAAGGTGCAGAATGAGCCATGCCTAACCACAGGGCCATGGGCCTCTAGAAGTTTAGGCCCCGGGCTGGTCAGCAAAAGAAACATTGTGAACTTAAATATATAAATAGAGACACTGGCAGTAGGCCAGACCCTGCTCCCAAACCCCTGGGGATCAGGCTAAGGCCTTATCTCCTCCTCAGTCATACTGGGAAGTAGGAGGCAGGGAAAAATCATCTTTGGAATATTTTGGTATTTCTTGTTTACATACAAAAAACCTGCAACCCAAAGTAGAGTTCTCTGTCATCTCTGAAACTGCCTGTCTCAGTCTCTCCACCTGTCTTTGTGGCCAGAGGGAATGGAATGCACATGAAGAGACAATGGATATGGGGAAGGAACAGAGCCATGGGTTTGGGAGATGGGAAGAGAGGGCATTTGGGGGGTAAGAGAAGGGCCCCTTTCCCAAGAGGCTCTAGACATAGTCAAGGCTGAGGATTCAGCCCTTCCTCCAACTCACATCCCATCCCATTGCCTCCCACTGCCTTAGTTAACAGACCCAAAGGAATGTGCCGCCATCTAAAGACATTTCTAAAAATAGACCCCAATGTCCTTAAAAAGAGGTTAAATATTAACCCTTTGGGAGCTGACCTTGTCAGACAGAGATGAGGCCAAGTAGGTGTCCATGAAGGTCTGTCTGCCTTTGGCCAAGGCCCCCCAAGGGGTGAGAGTGGCCAGGGGTCAGGACTCCACAGCATACTTGCTCAGTGCTGGGGGGCAGAGAAGGTTCCGTAATCCAAAGAACTCAGTCCAGGGAAATGACATCCGACCGACAGCCAGTCAAAGAAGGACCTGAGGGCAGGGGTCCTCCATGCCCCTCCCTCAAGGCCCCCCCAGGGGCCACAATGCTGCTGACACGGCCAGGAGGGGGTGCTGGAGTAGAGCTGCGGTGGGAACTCCCCAATGTGGGGGCCAGTGGGCCCAGAAAGTGGGAAGGGGTACCCCGGTACTGGAAGAAATGGCCAAGGGCATCCTGTTCATCTAGCGAGGTGATGACAGAGGGACCATAGTGCTAGGAGGAATCAAGGTCATAGATTAAAATTTTATCCTGACTAACCACCTCCCAATCACTCATCTCAGAATTATCTTTTGGGGTAAATCAACCCCTATGTATCCCAAGATATTGTCTGAGCAGCAGGAGAGCCTCTCTCTAACTCTTTCCCCTACTTCCCCTTTTCCCTGCCTTGAGACAGCCCCTCTAGCTTGCTATGTTCTTGGCCTTGTGGGCATCTGAAACGTGTGGAATGTCCAGCTGGGACAGACATGGTGTGCTAAATGGACATGGGTGTGTGTGTGTTTGAGTAGGCAGGGGCAGAGCTACAGTAAAAACTCTGAGGACAGAACAGTAACAGGGGAGACACAGGTGGGAATCTGAGGAAGTACAGTGGGGCCCAGGAGGAAAATAAGCTGCCTACACCTCCCCTCCCCTCACAGAAAAGCAGATTTAGATCCCTGGGGGAAAATGAGAGAGGAGGGGTTCTATCAGTGCCTAGAAAGGAGGCTTCAGAGATCTGAGATCTTCATGGGAGGAGAAGGGACCACTTACCTGACTCTCAGTCTGAAGGAAAGAAAATAAATCTAAACCTGGTAGGGAAAGAAAAATCAAAATCAACCTCCTATCTGACCCCTTTACCATCAAAAGACAAAGAAGTTCCTTGGATTGTGGCCCCTTGCAAGAGAGCAAGGAGACGAGACACTGAAAAGAAGCAGGGGGCGTTCTGATGTGGTTCTGGGGAGGGGTTGGCAGTGTAAGGCCCCATCTTGTGATCAGTGTCATACCTTGGATGTCAGCCCCCAGTGGGAAGGCAGGTGGGTACTCATGTAGTGGGAGACTGGACAGGAAATCCCCGCCCAACGTGCCCATGGAAGGGCTCCGTAGCACCGAGGATGGCTGGTGACCAGACATCAGGACTCTGAGTAGAGAAAAGGAGCTGGGGCAGCTAGCAAACCACAGATGCCCTCACCCAGCTCAGCTTCCCAAGTTCTCTCTCTGTCCCCTCCACCTTTCCCTTGCCCCAGGGTTTGCCTAGTGATCAGAAAGCATTCCTCACTTCTTCCCCTGTCCCTCTTGCTGTGTAGATTCAGTCTATTTTCTCATACCCTTTGCTTCCAGGTAGGGCTGGGATGGCAGCTGAGGTGACAGGACAGTGCTTCTTGGTTGGGGGCAGATCCTCCTCATCTGATGAGCTTTCTATTGTCAAGTCAATAACTTCAATCTTCTTCTTATTCTCTGATGGATTTCCTTCTTGGACCGGGCTGTACTGAAGGCCTGTGGGTGGTAAGAAGACTGTGTCTCAGAAAACAGGCCATCCAAGATTTAGCTCAGCTGGGAGACAGGGCGTCACTCACCATCCAGCCCATACCCTGGCGGGGGGCAAACCTCAGATGCCTCCTTCTTGGGTTTCATTGGGCACCAGGATCCATCTTCCATGAACTGGATCTCATCACAATCCGAACAGGAATTAAGAATCTCCATGAATAAACTGGGAGAGGGAAGAGATGGGAATTCATGGGGCTGAGAGATGGCTGGAACAGTAGCCAAAGAGTTCTGTGACTCACCTTCCTGTACCTCAGTTTCCTCATCTGTAAAATAGGGATATTATCAACCCTACAGAACCTCTATGAATTGTTGGAATCAAAGTAAGATATGGAAAAGAGCTTTGCAAACTTTAAATAGTGGGTTTTAAAATAAATACAATTTGAGCACCTGTTAAGTGTAGCACTGGGAATGAGACAGAAGGAACAGAGGTACAGAATTCCATAAATCATCTCAAAAAAGGCAATGGGAACAAGAACCATAATGCGGGCTCTGAAAGGGGGTTACCAATAGCTAGATCGGCACACCCAGGCCCTCAAAAGAAGCTTAGTACTATGTTCAGTGGGGTCAGATAGTTGTTATAGGCAATATATTATAACAGTTAAATATGCTGGCTCTACCACTTATTAACAATATGACTTTGAGCAAGACTCAATCTCTCTCAGCCTCAATTTCCTCATCTGTAATGACAGTACCTATCTCACAGGGTTATTAGTGAGATTTCAATGAGATAAAACAAGCAAAGTGCTCAGCCTGATGCCTTGCACATACTTAAGTCCTTAGTGTTGTCATATATATATATATTTATATATATGGATTGCTAAAGGAGATAGATAGGGTGAGAGCTGGGGTACATGTGAGGGGAAGTAAGCCACATATACTTTAAAAGGGGTCCTAGTGGATGTCCTAGGTAAGAGGAAGCAGAGTGGCCCTACCCATCAATAATAAGAGATTCATAGGGAGCCTTCTTGTCACACACAGGACATGTCCACGTTGGTTTCTTCTCATTCATCTGTAGATAAAGGGCAGCATCGAAGCTCTGCAGGTGAGCGCAGGTGAGGGCACGACAAGGGACAGTCAGGCGCATCTTCCCTAGCTGAGGAGAGGTGAGTTCTCTAGTTAGAGTCTCCACTATAGTTTTAACCTAGAAAACCTCACTGTAGGGGCCGGCCCATGGCTCACTAGGGAGCGTGTGGTGCTGATAACACCAAGGCCACGGGTTCGGATCCCTATATAAGGATGGCTGGTTAGCTCACTTGGGAGAGTGTGGTGCTGACAACACCAAGTCAAGGGTTAAGATCCCCTTACCGGTCATCTTTTATTAAAAAAAAAGAAAAAGAAAACCTCACTGTAGGGGCCGGCCCAGGGCTCACTAGGGAGCGTGTGGTGCTGATAACACCTAGGCCACGGGTTCGGATCCCTATATAAGGATGGCTGGTTAGCTCACTTGGGAGAGTGTGGTGCTGACAACACCAAGTCAAGGGTTAAGATCCCCTTACCGGTCATCTTTTATTAAAAAAAAAGAAAAAGAAAACCTCACTGTAGGGGCCGGCCCAGGGCTCACTAGGGAGCGTGTGGTGCTGATAACACCTAGGCCACGGGTTCGGATCCCTATATAAGGATGGCTGGTTAGCTCACTTGGGAGAGTGTGGTGCTGACAACACCAAGTCAAGGGTTAAGATCCCCTTACCGGCCATCTTTTATTAAAAAAAAAGAAAAAGAAAACCTCACTGTAGTATCCCTAGGAACCCCCATCAGAGTTCAGAGGTTTAACCCAGCCCTCCTCTCCCTTCCTTTCTCCCCTCGTACCCACCGGGCACATGAGTGACACCCGGAGACTTGTAGTGGCCACCTCACTGTCGGGGTCAGCGGTCAGTTTCTCCTTGACTGAAACAAGAGTGAGGCCAAAGCCATGGAGTCAGCAAGGCAGGAGGAAGCCCAGGAGTTGGTGAGGCCAGAAGCAGATGGCTCTGGCTGAGAGGCAGCTGGGTAGAGAGTCTTTGGGGGCCAGCGGGATGTCACATGGGGATGGACTAGGGTCTGAATTTTGAAGACTGAGTGTGGGGGAGAGATTTCCCCATTCCTGAAGGTGTTTAAACTTAGCTGGGTGACACTTTGGCTATGTTAAATATGATCTAGAAGGACTCGAAGCATCATGTGAAGGTTAGATTAGATGATCCTTAAGATTCTTTCTAGTCCAGACATTCCATATTCTACCAGGTCTAGAGTTAGGGTCTGTGAGGTGCAAAGCAAATATATGATTGGGACTGCAAAGGTATCACTCACTGCCTGGGAGTGGTCCGACTTCTCAACCATAAAGACTGGTAAGGGGTTTTGGGACAGGGTTGGGGTTTATATATATGAGAGGAAAAGTAAGTTGTCACAAGAGGGGTATGGTTTGATGATGAAGGCTGGAGGGCCAGGAAGACTTGGATCCAGAATAGAGGACGGAAGAGGGGAAGGATGTTACTTACTTAGTGCCCGGGAGTGGTCTGGGTTCCGGATACCCTTTGCTCTGAGTTTCTGTAGAAGGGTCCCTGCAGTCAACTGCCTCACCAGGTACACAGACAAGGAATAATTCTACTTGGAGGTTGGGGGGAGACAATTAGTCTCTGCTTCTCATACTACCACCACCCCTCTTTCCCATGAGAACCAGAGACAGTGGGTTAAGACAGAAAGACCAATAAAGAGGGAGATATTTCCCCAACCCAGGACACTAAATAATTAATTCCCCTTTACCCACTGTAAGCTTTTCCAGACACCCTGATTTGGCTGTGCTCACCCGTCCAAACTCAGATGACCAATTGACCACAATGGTGTTGGGAACAGTGGCTGAGAGTCGAGCCAGGGGTGTGATGTTGATGGGGCGGCTGGGCCTCTTGGGCTCAGCCCCATTCTTGGTGGGGGGAAGGTAACCCTGGGGAAGGGAGGGACTGGTCAGTGGAGAGGTGGCTCTGGGAAGGGGCTCTGCTCTAACAACAAAAGACACCTTATCTCAGGTTACTCACTCCCTGGAAGGAAGGCCAGCTCACTCACTGACCACAGGGATGAGAGCCCATTCAGTGACTCATAAAACTGGGGCACTGTCTAGGGTTGTGTGTGGGTTCACTCCTGGAGAGAAAGGAGAGCTTATTTATTGACCAAGGAAATAACCCACTCACTGAGTCCCTGAAGAGGAGGAATAGGGATGTCTCACTTCTTCCACCTCTCAGCTCTGGAATCCTGACTTCTAGGAAGTCTTCCCTAAACCTTTGGGTTGAAGTAATGTTCCTCTCCTCTTGGTTCTGACAGAAACTTTGTTCAGCCCTATCTTAATACTCTCTAGATTATACTGATTCAGTCAGTAAACTGAGCACCTACAATGTGCCGGGCATTGTGCTAGGCATGTCTCCTTCATAATAGTTTTGTAGTTAGTATTTATGAACTGAAATGGGAAGGGATTACTGCCAGAAGAAGGGAAGAACATTTACCGGAAGGGGGCACAGTTTCCCATTGACCTTCACAAAGAGGTTGGGGGGGAAATAATCCTCCTGGGGGCAGCTGGTCTCACAGAGACAGAACCTGGTAAGAGAAGAAAGAGGATGAAAGAGTGGGAGGCAGTTTCTTGAGTTGAATCTGGCAGAGACAGGGAACCAAAAAAATCAGTCATGGATGTCTGTAGCCCTCAGCATAACAAGAGTCCCTGGGCTGGGGTGGGCAGTAGCAGAGCAGGGATATCTCCTAGGAGGATCCGTCATAGCCCTATTTCACTCCCACCCCAGTGGGAGCCCAGCAGGGTAGGGAAGGAGAATCAACTCACCTTAGCTGCACCTGTATGGTATAATCGCATTTGGCTCCTGGCAGAACCTCTCTGTAACAAGGAGGGAGAGGGAGAGATGTCAGCATGTGGCCCCCAGAGGGCAGGCTTGAATGGACACAGAAATGGAAAGTTAGATGTCCAGGGATAGAGAAGAGACATACAGAAGAATGAGAAACAAAGCAGATATCGGAGGATGGACAGGGAGGAGAGCAGGGCAGAAGAGATGAAGGTCAGAGAGCAGAGTCCAGGGGTAACCACCCAGGAATGAGGCAGAAAGAATGAGAAACAAAGCAGATATCGGAGGATGGACAGGGAGGAGATTAGGGCAGAAGAGATGAAGGTCAGAGAGCAGAGTCCAGGGGTAACCACCCAGGAATGAGGCAGAGGACTGAAAGAGATGTACCTGGATGTGAGAATCTGCTGCACTTGCTGGGGTGTGAGGGCAAAGGTAAAGTGTGCTTCCTCAAACCGCTGGCTAGAAGTAGATGCTGAGGACACAAAGGGGCAGTTATTCCCAAGACTGTGAACAGGCAGCCACAGAAGTTGCCCCCATCCTACGTTGCTGATCTCAAAGGACTAAAAGCCTAAGAAAAGCTTGGGGAATAGGCAGAGAGTCCAGGAAGACTGAGAGACCACAGAGAGCCATACCGAGGGTGGTGGGCCGGATGAGCTCCCCGTAGACTTCATAGAAGGGCAGTGGTTTCATGGTAACATCAGGGTGCACAGGTTGGGGCAGAGGGGGGTGCATGTCCACCTCACGCTTGGGGCCCAGCAGGGTGCCAGGGGCCAAGAGGGCCGGGGGAATGGGAGCTAGAGGACCAGGGGAGCCTACAGGAGAGGTGCCAGGGGGCAGAGAGAGCAGAGAGAGGTCAGAGGGCCCCAGGGTCTTCCGGGGAAAGCGTCGGCGATAAAGCTCTTTGATCTTCATCTGGATGCTGGGGGCACAGCTGGACTTGAGGAGGTGCAGGGCCTTGGCCAGGAGCTCGTGCTTCCGTCCACTCTTGTTCCGGCCAGCAAAGCCAAGGAGTACCTGGAGCTCAGACACCCGGAAACTCATCACCATGTGCTGTGGAAAAGAACAGAGAAGCTTGAGAATCCTACCTTGCATAGGCCTGTCCTGCCAAGGACACTGGAGCTGAGCTACCAGGTGGGCAGTGCCTCTTCTCCTCCAGCACTGATTAGAAAGATGTTCCGCAGCTAGTGTATTACTGCCAGGCAGCGACCTGGCCAAAGGGACATCTTTGTCCATTTTAGCAACCCTTGGATCAGCCTCGCCACCATCTTCAGAGCTTGAGCAACCCTATCTCCCCATACCTGGAAGTTGACCAGAGTCAAGGCAGGTGATGGCAGACAGCAAACCATCCTCAGACATCTCTGAGTCCACTTCAGCCACCTACATCCATCCCTGCCTCGAGCCCGAACTCTCATTTAAGCTGCTTATCTCCTCTGCTCTTTCTCAGACTTTCAGACCCATCCCAGCCTCCTGGAAAGAGGACAGGAGACAGGGAGGAGGGAGAGAAGAGAGGATTCAAGCCAGACAGCCCCACTGACTGCGAAGAAAGGGGCCAGGTGGCTGGAAGACTGTGCCCATGTCCCACCCCTCCCAACCACCTCAATCCACTTCGGCTATTTTCCCCAAGGCTCTGAAGCTTTTATGGCCAGGCTTTTCAGGTCAGGGTTCAAAGCTCATAACTCCCCCAAATCCTTTCTTGGCATCATTTCAGCCATCCTCAGCCCTATTTTTCTTCGAGGGAAACAAGATCAAAGATGGGTGGTGGGTGTTAACAGTGAATCACCAAGTCCGGATGTTCTGCCTGTTTACCTGTTTACTCTATCTGCCAGAAACTAATACCATGCTTCTCTCCTACATGAAGAGAATAAGTGATTCCACCCACCCACACACCCATAGGGGTGGGAGTGGAGAGGGCAAAGCTCTAAACAGAGGCCCTGGGAGAATGAGGGGAAGGCCCCTGAGCCAGGACACAGAATTGCCAGCTCCTCTACAGGTAGCTGGGCCCCGTGGCTAGACCCCAAGCCTGCCCAGGACTATGGCTCCATTTCAAAGAGCAGAACAAAGCCAGGAGGCAGGGGGATAAACCTAGTGCTTTAAGGTTCTTTGACATGTCCTCAGATGTGGTTACCCTCAAAACTCTGTATAGTAGTGGGAAGAGAGCGCTCTTCTTAAAGGACTCCCTTCTGTGAATCTCTAGGAGAGCTTGTCATGGGCAGGCCCTGCTAGCCCTCCATAATCCTTCCCCTCATAGGAGGCTTTGTCTTGGACCCCTTTTGAAGAATGTGATGAAAAACTTGCTCCTCTACCTTTCTCCCCATCTCCTCTGTCCTGTCTTTATTTCTCCGTTAGTTTTGCCTATAACTTCCCTCCTTTCTATCCCATGGTTTCACACTCCTCTGCCTCTGCCCAAAGGCAGGACCCTCCTCCCAGCCATCAGGATGCTTCTGCCCCACCCCTCGAGGTATCTGCCCGCACAGTCCCGCCCCCTATATTTCAGCCGCCTATGGTACTTCCCAAGGCTCGGATCTCAACAGTAGTCCCAAAGCCTCTATCACCTCGGCTGCTTTCCTCAGAAGCCTCCCCTACAACTGCGCCCCTAATTGTCGCGCGCATCTCTTGGCCTCGATCGAGTCACCCCCTATGCCCGTACGGTACCTTTCTCCTCCGGCCCCTACCCCTATAACTGCCCCTACTACTAAATGCGACTTCTACCCCGCGTCCCCGCCCCCTGCGCCTCTGCCCGCCACAGCTGCAATTCCCCTCGGCCCCACCCCTACATCTGCCCCGCAGCCCCGCCCCCGGAGCCCTGCCGCAGCTCCTTCCTCGCCCACAGCCACTTCTCTGCCATCCCCAGCAGCCAGTCCCTGCCACGTCTCCTGCGCCCACCCGAGCCTTCCGCACCCAGTCTCGGTCGCTTCCCCGACTCGGCGTACCGCCGTGCTCAGTCCAGATGGGGATGGGGGAAGGGGCCGGTACCTTTAATTCGCCCAGCTCCGCCATCTTGAGACATCGCAGGCGCCCGAGCCCGAGCCCGAGCCCGAGCCGGAGCTCAGGCCCAGGGACCGGCGCACAACTCTCCACCCCGACGCCGGCCGCAAATGCCGCCTGCTCCGCCCCGTCCGGCCCCCTACACCTCCCCCTCCCGGCCCCGCCCGCCTGGCTTCGGACAGCCCCAGCCTCCGCCCCGCCCTCCACAGCTGGACCAGCCTCCACGCGTCTTTGGCCAGCTGGCAAGACCGGTAGTCCTGGAGGGAGTGTGCGGCCCCAAAGACCGCGGGCTCCCCGAGGGTAACGGAGAGGAGGCGGGCCCGAAGTGCCTGCGGGGTGGGCGGGAGGGGGTGCCACGCCAGAGCTGGGAGGCGATGAGCTTTTAGGGAGCCAAAGATACTTGAAAGATGGAGGGACAGTCTCGGGAACTGCTAGATCTCAGAGAAATGGGGGAGGGGTAGCGAAGTTGGAGCGAAAACCCTCATCTCCATCTCTACAAGTTTAACCATCTAAAATGAAGAGTTCTTCCAACTTGGGCAATGGAGGCGCCCTGGCCCATTTTAGGGAAGCTATGGAGTCGCGAACAGTTCAGTTCAAGACGGCTGCTCTCAATCCTTCGCCCCCTCCTCCTCCCACACACACCAACTCTACAGCTCGTGGTCCGGCCGTAGGACTCAAACTCAGCAGCAAAAAAGTTGGTGCGGAGAGCGGGACTTACCAGCACGGTTGCGGGGAGTGGGGAGGGGGCTCGGGAGGCTCAGAGGGT
>NW_007727984.1:200772-201937 GCF_000696425.1 Galeopterus variegatus | reverse complement strand
GCTCCGCCCGGCCTAGCGCTCCGGCTGGGGCCGCCCCCTCCGGGGTAAGCCCGCCTGGACAGCCTTGAGGGAAGCGGGGGTGGAGCCTGAGACGGGAGAGGGAGGGATTCCGGGCCCAGCGCTGGAGAGATTAACTCCTAGTGGGAGTGGGTCGAGAGAGACGAGAAGTGTTGGTTCTCATGCTTCACTCTACCTCTGTGACTCCTCGCACTCGTGTATGGGCTAGGATGGAGGCATGCTGCTAATAAGACAGTGTGGACTTGGGATCTGACCGCAGAAAGAGGTTCTTCCTTGGAAAGCGAGCTCTCCCTCCCTAGGGGAAAGCCTGGACTGCAGAATCTAAAGCCTACCTAACCCTAACTCTACGTGTGGTCCTCCACCGCCTACCCCAAATACGCGTACCGTTACCAGAGACCCCACACCTTTGGTGTAGCTGAAGGTGAACAGAGGGGAGGGATTTTCTACCCACAAAAGGGATTTTTCTGCCCTTCTCTGAACTATCCACTCTCCCTCCAAAGCCTTGGACCCTCCAGAAGCCCTGTCTCAACCAAGTTGATCACGCTCATGCAGGTCCCAGAGAAAATCTGTTTCTATACCAACTTGAGGGCAATATACCCATACTAGGTACTGGTATGGGTGTATATAGCGTTTTATAGTTGGCTGGGACCTAAGTGATACTGCCATTTGTTTAATAAATATGTGAGTATTGATCGGGGTTATGATACAAAAAGCCTTGCAGGAGCTCACAGTCTAATAGAGACAAGACATGTTAAATTTATAATCAGCATACAAGAAATGTGCTTTAATAGATAATAGGAATAATCCCTTAATTTAGCTAAAAGCTTCAATATAATCCTTCCCATGAGACCCCACCGAAGACATAAGACTGAAGGTGCCAGCCTACCAGTATTTCCAGGCACCTGTTGAACTGGACCATGCCCAACTACCTTGTGGTTTTTGTCCCTACGGAAGATGGCCACCCTCTCCTAACAGGTTCTTTCCTTGATACTTTGCTGCTCAGCTGGTGGGTTCCTCAAGCTAAATTTACGCTAAGGTATTTGGTTCGAAATCTCAACTGCTCCCTCCAAAACCTGAGTCTCATCAGGCCCTGAGCTCATTTTTTTGTTCTGCTCATTCCTCTAGATCAAAAGTTGCTATGGATTAG
>NW_007727984.1:197696-199651 GCF_000696425.1 Galeopterus variegatus | reverse complement strand
GAACCCATGGCCTTGGTGTTATCAGCACCACACTCTCCCGAGTGAGCCACGGGCAAGCCCGAAATTGTATACTTTAAATACATGCAGTTTACTGTATGTTAATTATACCTCAATAAAGCTGTAAAAATTTAAAAGAAAAGTCAACCTCACCTTGATTTCTAGTGATTTCATGAAGGAGGGATCTCCTTTAAAAGCTAATTAAAAGCTCTAAGTTCTGCATCTCTACAAAATAACAGAAACCTGGGAACCAGGACATCTGAATCTCATTCTTCATGCAAGCTTCACGAGGACAGGAACCTTTTCTGTGCTGTTCATACTCTATCCCCAGTGCTTGGTACACAGTAGGCTCCTTAAGTGTCTGTTTAATAAATTGTTACCAAAGGAGAGAAACTGTGAATCAGGACAAAGTTCCAGACTGAGGGCATTCAGCGACATAGTCTGAGTGCCATCATGGCCCACCAAGCTTCACCTACTTTCACCCACCACTCCTACTTCCAAAGCCTGCGGAATAAGGGGAATGTGAAGCAGAAATAACAAGTCCCTACCGAAGTCCTGTTAGATACACAGCCCAGGAAAAATAAAGGGAGTATTAGGATTAGAGTTACTTTGGGGGGAAAAAATTGTATTTATGAAATCAAGAAAAATTTCATAGCCTAGGGTTGTTGGAGTAACAGTTTATGGGGTTGTATAGAAGGAGACTGGGAAAACCACGGCCTGGGGAATATTTTACTCATGTGCTCACATTAACACAACTCCCACAGCTAAGCCATCCTGGGATCAGCTTCCAGGACCCCCAGAGGTAGCCAAAGGCCTGGCTTCCATTACCAAAGCTGTTTTCTGACTCATACTTGAGCTTAGTCAAATAATCTCCCCTTCTCTGGACGCTTCGCTCTGCAGTTTCTTCATTCTTCCCACCCTACACTCCATGTATAATGAGGAATGTAACAGTCTTTTGATATTCTTTGGTAATTCCGAGAGAAGGACAGAAAAAAGAGGTTGTGTTCCCTTTATTAGAAATGACTAGGGTCCTTTTGATGCTCTTCCTTTGGCAACTATCCCCCTTCTCCCCTTCTCCATCAATCCCTCCTCTCCACTCTCCCAGCCTTAAAGCAGTCCTGTGCGCATCCACACAAACCCCAAAGCTCTCATTGACTTGATCCTACTGTAGAACCTGATCTACACAACTCAGATGCTCTTTTCCCCCTCAGCCAAACTCTGGAGCCAGCCTCTGCAAGCCCTTGTGTAGCCCCGTCTTCCACAGCAGCCCCTACCCACTTTTTTCTCTAAACCCAGTCTTTTTGCTGCCAAACCACTGCTGTCTGATCCAGCATAACCAGCAGAGGGCCGGCTGAGAGGAGGAGTGGGAAGGATCGGTGTGTAGGCCACCAAACTGTAATTTCAGATTTTGGAGGAACTCAGTGCCTCATTCTCAGCTAGCATTCTGGCTGGTGGAGGAGCAAGTAGGGGCTAAGGCCCATGGGAAGTGGCCGAGAGAGATATTTTTTCAGTCTGAGAACAGAACCAAAGGGAAGAAGCAAACTGAGTATCCCTTCATCATTTTCCCATGAATCAGACTTTTCATCCCTCTTTGCATCTGGGACGAAGTGACCACATGAGATCATGTGTGTCAAATCTAGACACATAGTTTAATACATGATAGAATATTTAGATTGTACATCTTGAAGAAAAGCCAAGTCTCTCAAATCTCCCCTTCTCCTTAAAAAAGATAATTGTGGGGCTAGCTGGTTAGCTCTGTTGGTTAGAGCACAGTGTTATAACACCGAGGTCAAGGGTTCAGATCCCCATACTGGCCAGCCACCAAAAAACATTTTTTCAAAGAAGAGATAATGTATTCAGGAGTCCCAAGGCAGACAAAGGAGACTAGAGTTGTGTCGATAAGAGACAGAACTGAGAAAGAGGAAAGGAAGGGTGTCAAACCCCATTTTCACTGAGGG
>NW_007727984.1:195131-196233 GCF_000696425.1 Galeopterus variegatus | reverse complement strand
CCAGGTCTCAGGTCTGGGGTCCATAATGTCAGGTGAAGCCCTACTGACACCACCCCTAGTATCCAGCCCCCCACCCACCACAGCCTGATGGTGTAAACCAGGGTTGCTCTTATTTCCTGAAAGAAGAAATTCAAGGATGAAATGCACACACTTTCATATCCTCAGTCCCCTCCCACTCATATCACCATGCTAAAGGGGACCCTCATCTATCTGGATTGGAAAAGAGACCACCCACATAGGGACAGGGAGAAGATTGGGGGATGGCTGCTCTTTAAATGATATGGAAGTGAAGGAGAGATTCTGGAATTTGTAGAGCCCCACCCTAGGGAACAACTTTATAGCACTATCCCACCATCACACATCTTTCACTAGCATCTCCCTACACCAGACCTCAGGAGAGTCACCCAACCCAATTTTTCAGTCTTCATCCCATATGTCAGCCCTTTTAGTCCACCTGCTCACTGATTCCTGACTCCACCCAATAATTCTCCATATGGTGTCTTCTCAATTGACTTCACCTCAAATGCTCTATGCCCCCAGGACTCCCATTGTCAGCCACCACAGTGGTAAAGGACACCCTAGTTCCCTTTTGTAAGCCTCCTTTCCCAAGTACTTTCTCCCAATCTCCTTCCCTCATCACCCTCAACCCATAACTCACAACAGAGAAACCCTGTATCCCTGAGGGCACACAGTAAGGCTGCCTCACTCCTCTTGCAAGCTGAGGATTCGCAGTAGGATATTGTACACATCCTGTTCCATGTAGCCCTGTAGGTGGCAAGAAAGAAATAAAAGGAGATGGGGCTGGCTGATTAGCTCACTTGGGATAGCATGGTGCTAGTAACGTCAAGGTCATGGGTTCAGATCCCCATACTGGCTAGCCACCAAAAATAAAATAAATGGAGATAAAGAATAGAAAATGGGAACAGACAGGTGAGGGAGAGGTTCTGTAGTACAACCGACTGCTATTTACTATGTACCTTCCCTCATAGTATTTAACTTCTCCGTAGCTGTTTCCCTATCTTCACAAGGAAGATAGTGATATCTACTTTTCAGGATTGCTGTGAAGTTACAAATATGAAGATGAAGCAAAGCATCTTGTACA